>NC_069504.1:95018099-95083099 GCF_027579735.1 Bombina bombina
GCCTATTCAGAAAAGGAATAAAAACAGATGTTCAGCTGCAAGTCCATCTTACCACTCTTATCACTTGCGTGTATTTCAGCAAATGTACATAATCCCTCAGGAAAGTTGGACATCTATTTTCAAGTACTGAAATGCCAAGTAACACAACAAACATAATAATCATGCCAGGTCCAGGACTTAATGTCCGACAGCAGACCTCACTTTTCCATCAATCAATGGTCCCACAGTATCAGCTTACATTGGAAAGGCAAGGAAGATACATTAAGATGCTAAACAATTTTGACCATATCTGTCACTTTTATTGACCATCATGTATGAGACTCATTTTGCATTCCATTGATCTGCTTTCCAAGCTGGCAGTACTGTAGCATGAGCCCTTGGAAAATCTTATGTGTTTTCTAAGACTTAAAGGGACAGTATACTATAAAATTGTTTTTACTTTAATGAGTTTCTTATTACTTTTTTTTACCAGTATAAAATGTATGAGATTTGCTTTTTTAAGGTTTATTTGTATATATGAATTAGCTGATTTTGTGTTTTGAAGCCACAATTTAATAAAATGGGTTGAGCTTGTAGGTATAATCAGATCTCATTACTTTATCACATTGTGTACATATACCTGCTTCTTTATCTTATATCTGTCAGTAAAACAATCACCAATACTTGGAGAGAACAATGGAAAATTAACATTTTATTACCTTATCTCTTCTATAACCCACTGGGAGTGTAATTTATTCTGCTGGCTGTGTTAACACAGCTTGGCCTTAAGGCCAAAAACTTTCAGGATAGGTGGGGATACCACAGGCTAAATAAACTATTTCAGATGCCAATATAAGGATAAAGGAAATACTTGTAAACAATTTAATACACTCTAGCAGGTAAAGTGGATCATTGGGAACAAATTAAAGGGGAGACAATTTTTGAGTAAACTGTCCCTTTAACAATAGGCTCCTTAAGCAGAAAGACCATAAGGAAATAAGTAGGTTTTAAGACTGATACACATATATGACAACTTAAAGGAGCAGTATACTGTAAAAATAAGTTTTCCCCTAATGTGTTACCAATGACTTGTTATACCAGCAGCAGAGTATAAAACATATGAGAATTTGTTTTTTATTTTAATTTTGTATAAAAAAATAGCTGGTTTTGTTATTTGACACCACAACCATCAAAATGGGCTGTGCTTGCAGATCTCTTTATGTTATCCCTTTCTCTACCCACAAATGCTTATCTCTGTATACTAAATTTTAAAGGTAATGCAGAATGGGCCTGGAAGTCATCCAAGTGCTTAAGAGAGTAACACAAAGGAACTTGAATGCCAATTAGTTGTCTATTGCTTTAAAGGGACATTAAACACTAAGGCCTAGATTTGGAGTTTGGCGTTAGCCGTGAAAACCAGCGTTAGAGGCTCCTAACGCTGGTTTTAGGCTACCGCCGGTATTTGGAGTCACTCAAAATAGGGTCTAACGCTCACTTTTCAGCCGCGACTTTTCCATACCGCAGATCCCCTTACGTCAATTGCGTATCCTATCTTTTCAATGGGATTTTTATAACTCCGGTATTTAGAGTCGTTTCTGAAGTGAGCGTTAGACATCTAACGACAAAACTCCAGCCACAGGAAAAAAGTCAGTAGTTAAGAGCTTTCTGGGCTAACGCCGGTTTATAAAGCTCTTAACTACTGTACTCTAAAGTACACTAACACCCTTAAACTACCTATGTACCCCTAAACCGAGGTCCCCCCACATCGCCGACACTCGAATAAATTTTTTTAACCCCTAATCTGCCGACCGCCACCTACGTTATCCTTATGTACCCCTAATCTGCTCCCCCTAACACCGCCAACCCCTGTATTATATTTATTAACCCCTAATCTGCCCCCCTCAACGTCGCCTCCACCTGCCTACACTTATTAACCCCTAATCTGCCGACCGCAAAGCGCCGCCACCTACGTTATCCTTATGTACCCCTAATCTGCTGCCCCTAACACTGCCGACCCCTATATTATACTTATTAACCCCTAATCTGCCCCCCACAACGTCGCCTCCACCTGCCTACACTTATTAACCCCTAATCTGCCGAGCGGACCTGAGCGCTACTATAATAATGTTATTAACCCCTAATCCACATCACTAACCCTATAATAAATAGTATTAACCCCTAATCTGCCCTCCCTTACATCGCCGACACCTAACTTCAATTATTAACCCCTAATCTGCCGACTGGAGCTCACCGCTACTCTAATAAATGTATTAACCCCTAAAGCTAAGTCTAACCCTAACACTAACACCCCCCTAAGTTAAATATAATTTACATCTAACAAAATTAATTAACTCTTATTAAATAAATTATTCCTATTTAAAGATAAATACTTACCTGTAAAATAAATCCTAATATAGCTACAATATAAATTATAATTATATTATAGCTATTTTAGGATTAATATTTATTTTACAGGTAACTTTGTATTTATTTTAACCAGGTACAATAGCTATTAAATAGTTAAGAACTATTTAATAGCTACCTAGTTAAAATAATTACAAAATTACCTGTAAAATAAATACTAACCTAAGTTACAATTAAACCTAACACTACACTATCAATAAATTAATTAAATAAACTACCTACAATTACCTACAATTAACCTAACACTACACTATCAATAAATTAATTAAATACAATTCCTACAAATAAATACAATTAAATAAACTAGCTAAAGTACAAAAAATAAAAAATAACTAAGTTACAAAAAATAAAAAAATATTTACAAACATAAGAAAAATATTACAACAATTTTAAACTAATTACACCTACTCTAAGCCCCCTAATAAAACAACAAAGCCCCCCAAAATAAAAAATGCCCTACCCTATTCTAAATTACTAAAGTTAAAAGCTCTTTTACCTTACCAGCCCTGAACAGGGCCCTTTGCGGGGCATGCCCCAAGAAGTGCAGCTCTTTTGCCTGTAAAAAAAAACATACAATACCCCCCCCAACATTACAACCCACCACCCACATACCCCTAATCTAACCCAAACCCCCCTTAAATAAACCTAACACTAAGCCCCTGAAGATCATCCTACCTTGTCTTCACCTCACCGGGTATCATCGATCCGTCCTGGCTCCGATATCTTCATCCAACCCAAGCGGGGGCTAGACATCCACTGAAGAAGTCCAGAAGAGGGTCCAAAGTCTTCATCCTATCCGGGAAGAAGAGGCGATCTGGACCAGCAACCATCTTGATCCAAGCGGCATCTTCTATCTTCATCCGATGACGACCGGCTCCATCCTGAAGACCTCCACCGCGGACCCATCTTCTTCCGGCAACGTCCAACTGAAGAATGACGGTTCCTTTAAGGGACGTCATCCAAGATGGCGTCCCTCGAATTCCGATTGGCTGATAGGATTCTATCAGCCAATCGGAATTAAGGTAGGAATATTCTGATTGGCTGATGGAATCAGCCAATCAGAATCAAGTTCAATCCGATTGGCTGATCCAATCAGCCAATCAGATTGAGCTTGCATTCTATTGGCTGTTCCGATCAGCCAATAGAATGCGAGCTCAATCTGATTGGCTGATTGGATCAGCCAATCGGATTGAACTTGATTCTGATTGGCTGATTCCATCAGCCAATCAGAATATTCCTACCTTAATTCCGATTGGCTGATAGAATCCTATCAGCCAATCGGAATTCGAGGGACGCCATCTTGGATGACGTCCCTTAAAGGAACCGTCATTCTTCAGTTGGACGTCGCCGGAAGAAGATGGGTCCGCGGTGGAGGTCTTCAGGATGGAGCCGGTCGTCATCGGATGAAGATAGAAGATGCCGCTTGGATCAAGATGGTTGCTGGTCCGGATCGCCTCTTCTTCCCGGATAGGATGAAGACTTTGGACCCTCTTCTGGACTTCTTCAGTGGATGTCTAGCCCCCGCTTGGGTTGGATGAAGATATCGGAGCCAGGACGGATCGGTGATACCCGGAGAGGTGAAGACAAGGTAGGATGATCTTCAGGGGCTTAGTGTTAGGTTTATTTAAGGGGGGTTTGGGTTAGATTAGGGGTATGTGGGTGGTGGGTTGTAATGTTGGGGGGGGGTATTGTATGTTTTTTTTTACAGGCAAAAGAGCTGAACTTCTTGGGGCATGCCCCGCAAAGGGCCCTGTTCAGGGCTGGTAAGGTAAAAGAGCTTTTAACTTTAGTAATTTAGAATAGGGTAGGGAATTTTTTAATTTGGGGGGCTTTGTTGTTTTATTAGGGGGCTTAGAGTAGGTGTAATTAGTTTAAAATTGTTGTAATATTTTTCTTATGTTTGTAAATATTTTTTTATTTTTTGTAACTTAGTTCTTTTTTTATTTTTTGTACTTTAGCTAGTTTATTTAATGGTATTTATTTGTAGGAATTGTATTTAATTAATTTATTGATAGTGTAGTGTTAGGTTAATTGTAGTTAATTGTAGGTAGTTTATTTAATTAATTTATTGATAGTGTAGTGTTAGGTTTAATTGTAACTTAGGTTAGTATTTATTTTACAGGTAATTTTGTAATTATTTTAACTATTTTAGCTATTAAATAGTTCTTAACTATTTAATAGCTATTGTACCTGGTTAAAATAAATACAAAGTTACCTGTAAAATAAATATTAATCCTAAAATAGCTATAATATAATTATAATTTATATTGTAGCTATATTAGGATTTATTTTACAGGTAAGTATTTATCTTTAAATAGGAATAATTTATTTAATAAGAGTTAATTAATTTTGTTAGATGTAAATTATATTTAACTTAGGGGGGTGTTAGTGTTAGGGTTAGACTTAGCTTTAGGGGTTAATACATTTATTAGAATAGCGGTGAGCTCCGGTCGGCAGATTAGGGGTTAATAAGTGTAGGCAGGTGGAGGCGACGTTGTGGGGGGCAGATTAGGGGTTAATAAATATAATACAGGGGTCGGCGGTGTTAGGGGCAGCAGATTAGGGGTACATAAGGATAACGTAGGTGGAGGCGCTTTGCGGTCGGCAGATTAGGGGTTAATTATTGTAGGTAGCTGGCTGCGACGTTGTGGGGGGCAGATTAGGGGTTAATAAATATAATATAGGGGTCGGCGGTGTTAGGGGCACACAGATTAGGGGTACATAGGGATAATGTAAGTAGCGGCGGTTTACAGAGCGGCAGATTAGGGGTTAAAAATAAAATGCAGGTGTCAGCGATAGCGGGGGCGGAAGAATAGGGGTTAATAAGTGTAAGGTTAGGGGTGTTTAGACTCGGGGTACATGTTAGAGTGTTAGGTGCAGACGTAGGAAGTGTTTCCCCATAGCAAACAATGGGGCTGCGTTAAGAGCTGAACGCGGCTTTTTTGCAGGTGTTAGGTTTTTTTTCAGCTCAAACAGCCCCATTGTTTCCTATGGGGGAATCGTGCACGAGCACGTTTTTGAGGCTGGCCGCGTCCGTAAGCAACTCTGGTATTGAGAGTTGAAGCTGCGTTAAAAATGCTCTACGCTCCTTTTTTGGAGCCTAACGCAGCCTTTATGTGGACTCTCAATACCAGAGTTATTTTTATGGTGTGGCCAGAAAAAAGACGGTGTTAGTTTTTCGGGTCGTTACCGACAAAACTCCAAATCTAGCCGTAAATAAATGCTAGATAGAATGATGCATTCAAAGAAATGATTAGCCTGAGAATAACATGTAGATATATGTTTTAAAGTTTCATTAGCTGTTTAAATATTGACAAAATAAGTGTAAAGTTTTAGTGTCTATAAAACAATGGGAGCTGCCATGTTGTAACTTAGGCTACCTTTTCTGCTGTGGCCAATTAGGGACAGTTATAAATAGGTCACTAGATTGTGCAGCCAATGGCAGTGTGGAATATAACAGTGTTCTGCACTTCCATTTCTAACAGGAACTGAAAAGCTCACTATTTCAGAATGGAATTAATGGAAATCTGGACAAAATAAATTATAAAAGTATATTGCAGACTTCTTTTTATATATGCAATTTATCATTTTATATTACTAAATTAAAGTGTTTAATGTCCCTTTAATGTTCAGGAAGATTTACGTACATACTCTGGTACAGAGAAAAATAGAGTTTTGAAGTTTAGATCTTCAATTCATGCTAAAAAAACTATTACTGTTACTATTAAAACATGCCATCCCACATGCACATCTGTATTCATTCATGCTAATTTGTAATTTACTTCTAATGCTGCCGTTTGCTGTTAAATTACTAAACAACGCATTCTGTAACATTTGATTGACTTTATTAACATGAAGTTTCCAAATATAAATATTGAAATTAGGTGTTAAATATGATATACTAGTCCTAAAGCCCGTTCACACGGGCCGTGTTGTGTTATATTTAATATCTCTCTCTCTCTCTCTCTCTCTCTCTCTCTCCTGTGCGCCTTCACTTGCCGGTCCTCGCGCTGCTTTGTTTCACCCCTGCGCGTGCGATCAGCTGTGCTGCCGGGTCCTCGCGCTGCTGCCGGGTGGGTGCGCGTGCGATCAGCTGCAAGAATTTGTCTGAACTGCGCATGACGGCTTCAGACAAACTCTTGTCTTTTATAATATAGGATGCGAGGCAAAGTGATCTGCACCTGTATGCCTTGTAGTAACAGTAAATGCTATACTTAGCAGAGTTTGACACATTCCTATTTGTGTTACAAATTATATTTGCATTAACTACATTTTGATTAGTATGTTCCCCATTCTAATTTAATTAGAAAGAACACCTGTTATGTGTTTTGTTGACCACTTAGGAATTTTTAGACATCATACAGGTTATCATAGTCATTGTCAAAATGTCCTCTCCTCTTGTTTCACGGCATTAGTGTTATATAGGAGTCACTTTGAAGGCTGTGCCCAGCTTGGGAAACTGGATAATTATTTTCCTGGTATAAAGTATTAAGTAGAAATTGTTAGTCCTCAAGCCAGAGAAACCATAAAAATTGTTACCTTGGCTTGGCCTATGTGTTTAGTGTAGCGGTGCGTCAAATAACTGGGTGCTTTTACATGGGGCAAGGCCAAGCGATGTCAGCAGGTGAATCTGGTCCTGTTTCACCTGAAAGATAACACTTTACTGGTCCCCTATTTCGTGGCACCAGAATCAAAACACGTCTATTACTTAATTCCCTTATTTTGGGCCAGATTACGAGTTGTACTCTAGCAGTTACACGTGGGTGATAAGGGGTTTGTCATGAATGTTTGCACGCTTTGGGTGTAGCGCTTGTATTACAAGTTGAAACTAAACACAATTTGAGCACAATTGAAGTTAATATGTGTCGGGATAGCGCGTCCTCAGAGCTTTCGTTAATTGTTTTGCAAAACAAAAAAGTGTCACAAAACACATCAGCAATACATTACAAAGTACAGTTACACTAATAATAATACCATCTAATAAAAAAAATACATAAAAAGGGCTCAAAGATATGATGTCTAAGGTGTTAGAAAAAAAAAAGGCAGGCAAAGGGCTTTAACATTGAGATACATACATATACATGTCTAAATATGTATATGTATGTTTATATGTATGCAAATATGGATTTATATCATGTGTAAATATGTATTTACAGACAAATACACATATAAACACATAAATACATATGTACATATGTACAAACATATATATAATTGCATTGGAGCCCTTTACAGTTAAGTAGCTCAAAACATGAAAAATCATATTTATGCAAATTCATATTTAATAAGGTGTTATACTGTGTATTTACTGTACATATTTAACATTCCAATGTTCTGCACATAGCAGAATAGGCTCTAAGTATTTCTAAATAGATATTCCTATATATATATATTGTAACAAAAAACTAGATATTTGTAGAAATATGTATTTATGAATAAATAGAACATATTTTTTTTGATATGTGAAGAGCATTGGGATGTGAAATATTAATTTTTTCATGTCAGGTTAGTGCACTTGAGAATATGCTATCGGGTTTTCATGCAGGTAGGGTGTTTTTGCCCACTTTTTTGCTCCATTGATTTCTATGGTGGAATACGCTACCACGCATTATATCCTAACTTTGGCTTTTTGCACGTGAGCGGAAACATTTTACTTGTCATAGCTTCGACTTTTTGAATGCATCGACTTAGAACACAAGAGGAAATATATTACTTTCAACTTATAATATGAGTGCTACCCGACACATGCAAAAAGCTTACTTCTAGCGGAGTTAGGGAGCACAAAATACTGCTCCTCTTGTAATCTGGCCCTTTATTGGGTATGTGTGTATGACATTTTTTTATTAATACAATCTATAACACTGCTGAAATTAACATGAAATTCATTATTTTGGTCTCCTTTGTTGAAGGAGCAGCAATGCACTACTGGGAGCTAGCTGAACATATCAGGTAAGTCAATGACAAGAAGTATATATGTGCAGCCACTAATCAGCAGCTAGCTCCCAATAGTGCATTACTGTTTTGAGCCTTCCTATGTATGCTTTTCAGCAAAGCATACAAAGAGAATGAAGCAAATTAGATAATAGAAGAAAATTACGATTATCCTAACTTTAGAGTAGATATAATCTAGATTTTATTAAAGACACAGAGACGAATATTTTGCTTAATCCTTCAATTTACTGCTCAGGACAGCATTTAAAAGTACAGTTAAAACATCATATATCATTTAAAAATAAAACAAAGAACAAACTGCCAGAAAAATGGAAACCAATGAGATAACATTTTGAGTGGACAGTGACAAAAAAGACCAATCAGAGTCATTAACATATCCAAATAATGACAAGTAAGACCCAAACTGTCCACTTTCTGAATTGATGCGAAAAATAAATATAAAGTTCATCAAACAGAGGAAAATGTAGATGAAACAAAGAAACCAATGTTGAATTGAAAAATTGAAGAGTCTTTGAAACAGGAACTTGAAGAACTTTGAAAACCTTGAAATCCGAAACTTGAAGATTGAAACAGGAAACAAATTTTGATTGGAGTTTGAGGATTCTTGAAGATCCATTTGAAGCGCCAAATCAGATTCCTGAAGAGGAAGGGTTTGGAGCTGAAAAATAAATTAGAACATTAATATATTTTATAATAATAACATTGAGTTGTAACTGAAAAATGGGTGGGAAATAAAAGGGTGGGAAAATATTCATCTCTGTGTCTTTAATAAAATCTAGATTATATCTACACTAAAGTTAGGATAATCGTAATTTTATAACAAGACCAGAGACTCATATTTTGCTAGTTTAAAGCAAAATAAATTAATTAATAAGACTATGAGAAATAGAAGAAATGGGTTTAAAATAAAATTGTCTGAAAGTAGAATCAGAAGACCAATTAGCTGCATTTAAAATATCTTGTAAGGAACAAGATTTAAAGAAAGCTTTGGAGGCCCAAGCTCCTCTAATAGAATGAGAAGAAAATCTATTATCTACGCCAGCTTCAGACATAGTAGATCTAACCCATCTAGCTATAGTTATGGAAGAAACAGGTTTGTGCAGTGACGTGCAGTGAGGACAAAGACTGGTGAGGCACTATATATGATACGTCGGTGAAAAACATATACCGCAGGCTGCAAGTACCCCCAACAGGGCAGGTTTTAATTATAGCTGAACCAGTGCACAGGTGAAATAATCAGCTGATGGGTGAGAGCAAGTTAGTAACCACGGTGTTGCTGATCAGCTGATTACTTCACCTGTGCACTGGTTCAGCTATAATGAAAACCTGACCTGTTGGGGGTACTTGAGGACCGTGGTTGAGAAACACTGCACTAAAGCACCAGCTCATCAGAAATGTGTTTATTACCTGGAGAATAAAGTGCACACACTCTGCTCACCGACACACACACACTCTGCTCATATACCAACACAATTCAGTAATAAATATATCTCAAATACAGCTCCAATACCAGCAGCTAAAACCATATAGTATAGTAAATGCATATATTTATATTATTGAAAAAATGGCGTTGTTTAAAAAATAATGGTTGGGCTGTATGTAACATTATCATTTATAACAGTTTTGAGGATGAGCAAAGCAGTCTGGCAACTAAAAGTTAAAGGGACAGTAAAGTTAAAACTAAACCTTCATGATTCAGATAGGGCATGCAATTTTAAACAACTTTCCAATTTACTTTTATCATCAAATTTGCTTTGTTCCCCTGGTGGTATTTTTGAAAAGCTAAACCTAGCTAGGCTCAAACTGAATTCTAAACAGTTGAAAACCGCCTCTTAGCTCAGAGCATTTTGAAAGTTTTTCACAGTTAGACTGTGCTAGTTCACATGTGTCATATAGATAACATTGTGCTCACTCCCGAGAAGTTATTTAGGAGTCTTCACTGATTGACTAGACTGCATGTCTGTCAAAGGCACTTAGATAAGGAGGCTGTCTGCAGAGGCTTAGATACAAGGTAAACACAGAGGTAAAAAGTATATTAATATAGCTGAGATAAGGAGCAGTATGCAGAGGCTTAGATACAAGGTAATCACAGAGGTAAAAAGTATATTAATATAACTGAGATAAGGAGTAGTCTGCAGAGGCATAGATACAGGGTAATCAGAGGTAAAAAGTATATTAATATAACTGAGATAAGGGGCAGTCTGCAGATTCATAGATACAGGGTAATCACAGAGGTAAAAAGTGTATTAATATAACTGAGATAAGGTGCAGTCTGCAGAGGCTTAGATACAAGGTAATCACAGAGGTAAAAAGTATATTAATATAACTGAGATAAGGAGCAGTCTGAAGAGGTTTAGATACAAGCGGCTAGATTTGGAGTTTTGTCGGTAACGACCCGAAAAACTAACGCCAGCTTTTTTCTGGCCGCACCATAAAAATAACTCTGGTATTGAGAGACCACATAAAGGCATTTTTAACGCAGCTTCAACTCTCGATACCAGAGTTGCTTACGGACGCGGCCAGCCTCAAAAACGTGCTCGTGCACGATTCCCCCATAGGAAACAATGGGGCTGTTTGAGCTGAAAAAAAAACAAACACCTGCAAAAAAGCCGCGTTCAGCTCCTAACGCAGCCCAATTGTTTGCTATGCAGTAAACCTTCCTACGTCTGCAATTAACACTCTAACATGTACCCCGAGTCTAAACACCCCTAACCTTACACTTATTAACCCCTAATCTGCCGCCCCCGCTATCGCTGACCCCTGCATATTATTATTAACCCCTAATCTGCCGCTCTGTAAACCGCCGCTACTTACATTATCCTTATGTACCCCTAATCTGCTGCCCTAACATCGCCGACCCCTATATTATATTTATTAACCCCTAATCTGCCCCCCACAACGTCGCCTCCACCTGCCTACACTTATTAACCCCTAATCTGCCGAGCGGACCTGAGCGCTACTATAATAAAGTTATTAACCCCTAATCCGCCTCACTAACCCTATCATAAATAGTATTAACCCCTAATCTGCCCTCCCTAACATCGCCGACACCTAACTTCAAACATTAACCCCTAATCTGCCGACTGGAGCTCACCGCTATTCTAATAAATGTATTAACCTCTAAAGCTAAGTCTAACCCTAACACTAACACCCCCCTAAATTAAATATAATTTAAATCTAACGAAATTAATTAACTCTTATTAAATAAATTATTCCTATTTAAAGCTAAATACTTACCTGTAAAATAAACCATAATATAGCTACAACATAAATTATAATTATATTATAGCTATTTTAGGATTTATATTTATTTTACAGGTAACTTTGTATTTATTTTAACCAGGTACAATAGCTATTAAATAGTTAAGAACTATTTAATAGCTAAAATAGTTAAAATAATTACAAATTTACATGTAAAAGAAATCCTAACCTAAGTTACAATTAAACCTAACACTACACTATCAATAAATTAATTAAATAAACTACCTACAATTACCTACAATTAACCTAACACTACACTATCAATAAATTAATTAAATACAATTGCTACAAATAAATACAATAAATAAACTAGCTAAAGTACAAAAAATAAAAAAGAACTAAGTTACAAAAAATAAAAAAATATTTACAAACATAAGAAAAATATTACAACAATTTTAAACTAATTACACCTACTCTAAGCCCCCTAATAAAATAACAAAGCCCCCCAAAATAAAAAAATGCCCTACCCTATTCTAAATTACTAAAGTTCAAAGCTCTTTTACCTTACCAGCCCTGAACAGGGCCCTTTGCGGGGCATGCCCCAAGAAATACAGCTCTTTTGCCTGTAAAAAAAACATACAATACCCAAGCCCCCCAACATTACAACCCACCACCCACATACCCCTAATCTAACCCAAACCCCCCTTAAATAAACCTAACACTAAGCCCCTGAAGATCATCCTACCTTGTCTTCACCTCACCGGGTATCACACCGATCCGTCCAGAAGAGCTCCTCCGATGTCCTGATCCAAGCCCAAGCGGGGGGCTGAAGAGGTCCATGATCAGGCTGAAGTCTTCATCCAAGCGGGGCAGAAGAGGTCTTCCATCCGATTGAAGTCTTCATCCAAGCGGCATCCATCCGGAGCGAAGCGGCAGCATCCTGAAGACCTCCACCGCGGAACATCCATCCTGGCCGACGACTGAACGACGAATGACGGTTCCTTTAAATGACGTCATCCAAGATGGCGTCCCTCGAATTCCGATTGGCTGATAGGATTCTATCAGCCAATCGGAATTAAGGTAGGAATATTTTGATTGGCTGATGGAATCAGCCAATCAGAATCAAGTTCAATCCGATTGGCTGATCCAATCAGCCAATCAGATTGAGCTTGCATTCTATTGGCTGATCGGAACTTCTTTTTTATTTTTTGTACTTTAGCTAGTTTATTTAATTGCATTTATTTGTAGCAATTGTATTTAATTAATTTATTGATAGTGTAGTGTTAGGTTAATTGTAGATAATTGTAGGTAGTTTATTTAATTAATTTATTGATAGTCTAGTGTTAGGTTTAATTGTAACTTAGGTTAGGATTTCTTTTACAGGTAAATTTGTAATTATTTTAACTATTTTAGCTATTAAATAGTTCTTAACTATTTAATAGCTATTGTACCTGGTTAAAATAAATACAAAGTTACCTGTAAAATAAATATAAATCCTAAAATAGCTATAATATAATTATAATTTATATTGTAGCTATATTAGGATTTATTTTACAGGTAAGTATTTAGCTTTAAATAGGAATAATTTACTTAATAAGAGTTAATTAATTTTGTTAGATTAAAATTATGTTTAATTTAGGGGGGTGTTAGTGTTAGGGTTAGACTTAGCTTTAGGGGTTAATACATTTATTAGAATAGCGGTGAGCTCCGGTCGGCAGATTAGGGGTTAATAATTGAAGTTAGGTGTCGGCGATGTTAGGGAGGGCAGATTAGGGGTTAATACTATTTATTATAGGGTTAGTGAGGCGGATTAGGGGTTAATAACTTTATTATAGTAGCGCTCAGGTCCGGTCGGCAGATTAGGGGTTAATAAGTGTAGGCAGGTGGAGGCGACATTGTGGGGAGCAGATTAGGGATTAATAAATATAATATAGGGGTCGGCGGTGTTAGGGGCAGCAGATTAGGGGTAAATAAGGATAACGTAGGTGGCGGCACTTTGCGGTCGGCAGATTAGGGGTTAATAAGTGTAGGTAGGTGGAGGCAACGTTGTGGGGGGCAGGTTAGGGGTTAATAAATATAATACAGGGGTCGGCGGTGTTAGGGGCAGCAGATTAGGGGTATATAAGGATAACGTAGGTGGCTGTCGGCAGATTAGGGGTTAAAAAAAATTATTTGAGTGTCGCGATGTGGGGGGACCTCGGTTTAGGGGTACATAGGTAGTTTATGGGTGTTAGTGTACTTTAGAGTACAGTAGTTAAGAGCTTTATAAACCGGCGTTAGCCCAGAAAGCTCTTAACTACTGACTTTTTTCCTGCGGCTGGAGTTTTGTCGTTAGATGTCTAACGCTCACTTCAGAAACGACTCTAAATACCGGAGTTAGAAAGATCCCATTGAAAAGATAGGATACGCAATTGACGTAAGGGGATCTGCGGTATGGAAAAGTCGCGGATGAAAAGTGAGCGTTAGACCCTATTTTGAGTGACTCCAAATACCGGCGGTAGCCTAAAACCAGCTTTAGGAGCCTCTAACGCTGGTTTTCACGGCTAACGCCAAACTCCAAATCTAGGTCAAGGTAATCACAGAGGTAAAAAGTGTATTAATATAAATGAGATAAGGGGCGGTCTGCAGAGGCTTAGATACAAGGTAATCACAGAGGTAAAAAGTATATTAATATAACTGAGATAAGGGGCAGTCTGCAGAGGCTTAGATACAAGGTAATCACAGAGGTAAAAAGTATATTAATATAATTGTGTTGGTTATGCAAAAACGGGGAATGGGTAATAAAGGGATTATATATCTTTTTAAATAAGAAAAATTTTGGTGTAGACTGCACCTTTAAATTAGTGGGAAGCAGTGAAGCAAGACAAGATTTACCCTTGATTTATGGCAGGTGACCTGAGAAGTTAGGCTCTTTAATAAAATTATACAGGCTGAGCAGGATAGGTGGAAGTAAATCTTGATGTTTGTGGAGTGGCAGGAAGTACAGATTTAGGGACTAAAGAATAAATGGAGCTTTTACAAATATTGAAGTAACTCAGAAAGTGATTTACAAAGAAACTAATGATATAATAATGTGCCTGTTCCCTTGAACTTCAAGGGACCAGGCACATTATTAGCTTGAATAGGGTTTCAGTAGATTGCTGTGGATAGTGGGACTCAATGCATTATCATGCCAAAACAAGTTCTGTGCAAACCAGTGCTGTTTTGAAAGGGTTAATCAGGAGCTAAAAATAAATCTATGACAGTGTGATTTTTTTTCACCAAAGCAGTGTGGGAGCCTCAGCATTATATTATACTATCTGACTGACACGCACCTTAGATCTGTGAAGCAGCATCTGTTTTCCTACACACACGAACCAGGACTGAGAGAGAAGGGGGCAGTGCCTACATCCAGGAGGGGGGAAGAGGAATATGTAAGTGAGGAGGAGAGGCTGCCGAACACCAGACACTGAAGGAAATCTGTACACATAACACAAATGTGCAGATTCATAAAAACTTTGCTTATATAAATACAATAGTTTGACTGTTTGCTCCCAGTTCACTCCCAAATGCTCCCTGTGTTTGCCCACTCTTTCAAACGGCCGGACAGTCACTCTGACCACATGTCACATTAAATTAATATGCTTTGCCCCACATCCTGCCTGTGTGTTCTGTCTTATACAGAAAACTGTGAGCTCTGCAGAATCCTCTATAGTAACCTTTCTGTCTACGAGGGGGCTGCTTTGTTACTCTGACATAGATGTAATAACAAAGCAGCCCTCTTGTACACTGAACGGTTAACCTAGGCAGCTTGTTTAACTGTACTTTACCTAACCTAACACTAAAGCTTCTCCGGTCCAGACCTTGACCGTCACTGACTGAGAGAGCGTCAGTGTCACACTAGTCTCACTCTGAATTTAGGTTAAGAGCACTGACTCTGAGTAGACCCTGAGATGAAAAAAGCTCTTTTTTTACAGACACAGGCTGCCACAGGTATCTGGCAATTAAAGTGTGCACATGGATTCTGTGCAGCACAGAGTCCCAAAAGTGTTTCCTTCTGCATTTGCACAGAATCAAAGTGCACACTTTAATTGTCAGGTCACCGTTTGAGATTATCAAATAAAAGACTGGTGCTACGTATTTCCAGCATGGTAGAAATGCCTTAAAACAATAAGGGAACGTTTTCAGCAGATGGAAGTGCAGGAGGCCCCTACTGACCTCACAATATCCACATACGTCACAGTGTGAGTGCCCACCACCGGCTGCAATATACTTTATTTCGGATCATCTCTCCTCCTGCACACTCCGGTGTTGTTAAGCAAGTTTTTACTGCAGCACTATGACTATGTGATGATCGCAACATGAAGTTAATTTTTTCCTGATCTAAGGGACTGAAGATTCAGAATAATTAGCGTTTCCCATTGGGAAATGCTAATGATTGCTAATTATTCTGAATCGTCAGTCCCTTAGATCAGGAAAAAATTAACTTCATGTTGCGATCATCACATAGTCATAGTGCTGCAGTAAAAACTTGCTTAACAACACCGGAGTGTGCAGGAGGAGAGATGATCTGAAATAAAGTATATTGTGGTGGGCACTGTAGAGTATGTTCTCTGCTGGCTGGCAGGGTATGTGAGTGCATAGCATGGGGGGGGGAATAGATCTCGATGCCCAAAACAATAAACTTATTATTACTTACCGTTAAACCAGCAGGTAGTGTTCTGTTCTCCCAGCCACACAGCAATCAGTTAGCAGCGGCTTTTCTTCTTCTTCAAGTCCCTCTTCTTCTCCTCTTCTTGGCAGCTCCCTCACACAACAACACAGTGATACCTGGCTTGCGCTGTGAGACTTCACTTCCCTCTTCTAAGTTCCCGCCAGCAGCCAATGACGCCACACCTCTCCAGCAGCGCTGATGATGATTGGCTGTGTGGTCAGCTCATCTCATAGAGGCGGTTTTGAGAACCGCCTCTATTTGAGAGTTGTATGGGGCCGATGAGACACCACTGGGTGGCGCTAGCTCGTAGTGAGCTAAGAACAGTATATCAGATCCATGTTGCCCAATTAATGGAGGGCAGCGGAACGGCTCACTGCCTCTTCATTGCGCAACATGGATAGGCGGTGATGGGAAAATGGATGGGATTGCATCTGTAGCGCTGGTGGTGGGGGGAGGGGGTTGTGGAGGGGCGTGGTCAAAAAAAATAAACAAAAAACACAACTATTTTTTTATTTTTTAAAATTATAAATAAAAACGTATTTTTCTGATTGGACAGGGGAGGCACTGCCTCCCTTGCCTCCTATTACTGCACGTCACTGGGTTTGTGTGGTGGAATAAAATATAATAATAGTTGATAAGAAGAAGAAGATCTAAAAAGAGAAGTTCTTAACTCGTATTCTTTGAAACAAAGAACCACACATAATTTGGGATGTTCAAAAAAGTAAGTATAAAAAACAATAGAAATATTAGTTTTAGTTCTGCGAATAATGTTAAATACAATTCCTTGAGGAGAAATTTTTTTAGAATTGAAATCAATAGCTTTGACGTCAGAGACTCTTTCACAAGAGAGAAGACAGATAAGAGTAGTGAGTTTGAAAGAAAGTTGTTTTAAAGAAAGTAAATTATTAGAAGGCCAAGAATTGTGAAAAGAGAAAATAAGATCAACGTCCCAAAATTCAAGGTGTTTAGGGATGGGAGGTCTGTTAAGACGGATAGCTTTTAAAAGTCTTAGAATTTGAAAATTGCATCCAATAGGAATGTCAGAAATTGGAAAAAGACCTGCAGAATTAGCGGATCTAGCAATATTAATGGAAAGATAGCCTAAACCTTGATCAAAAAGAAAAGATAGATAATTTAAAATTTGAGTCAAAGTGGCTGAAAAGGGATCCAAATTCCTTTGAATGCACCAGCTATTAAATCTGGACCATGCGGAAACATAACATTTTCTGGTACCTGGGGCCCAAGAATCTCTGAGGAGAGAACTAGCTCTAGACGAAAGGCCTTCGCAAGACCAAGATCCCCGGAAATTGTCCAAGCAACTAGTCGAAGGGAGTTCTGATAGATTAGAGGATGAGGGTTCCCTAGATGATCTAAGAGAAGGAGAGGGTGAGGTGGGAGAAGGAGGGGAGGTAAGTAAGACATCTCTAGAAGGGATGGGTACCAAGGTTGGGATGGCCAAAGAGGAGTTATTAGAAGAATGGAGTTGAGATGTTTGCGGATGTAAGTTAAGGTTCTGGAAATCATGGAAAAGGGAGGAAATGCGTAAGCTCCTTGAGGAGACAAAATTGAAGAAAAGCGTCTATAGCTAAGGCATCTGGATCCGGGTGCCAACTGCAGAATGGTTTTATCTGGAAATTCAAGCGAGAGGCGAACAGGTCCAGAAGAAATGGGCCTCTCAAAGATTGGATCTGAAGAAAAAACTTTTTGAGGAGTTTCCAATCGCTTGAATCTCTGAGATAACGAAAGCCCCAATCTGCCACGGTATTTGATAATCCCAGAATGTATTCTGCGAGGATAGAAATATTGGAATTGAGACATTGATGAATAATTGAAGAAGTTAAATCTGAAAGTTGTTTTGATTTTGTTCCTCCTAAGCGATTTATGTAACGGACTGCAGATATATTGTCCATTTTCAGAAGAATGGTGATAGGATAAAAATCTTTTATAAAGCTTTTTATAGCAAAGGATCCTGCTATGAGTTCTAGACAATTGATGTGAAAATTTTGTTCTGAAGGGGACCATTTCCCTCCAGTTATGAAATTTCCACAGCGGGCTCCCCAACCAGTCTTGCTGGCATCTGATTCTATAATCAGATCTGGTGAATTTCCAAAAATCGCTTTGCCGTTCCAAGCATCTATGTTGGATAACCACCAGAGGAATTCCTCCTTTGCTTCTGAAGATAAGGATATTTTGTGAGAATATCTGAGACCTTTGTTTAAATTGGATATTTTTAGACATTGAAGAGCACGATAATGAAGGGGGGCAGGAAAAATGGCTTGAATTGAGGACGATAGTAGCCCAACAATCCGAGCCAAATTCCTGATAGGAAAAGAATTTAATTTCAGGAGATAAGAAATTTCTTTTTTGATATTCTTCAATTTGTCTTTGGGAAGACTGAGAGAAGAAGAAATTGTGTCTATGGAGAAACCTATAAAAATTAGATTTTGAGTAGGAGATAAGATGGATTTCGCTTTGTTTATAATAAAGCCAAGGTTCTCTAGGAGAAGGATAGATAGGGAGAGATGATCGGTTAAAATCTGAGGGTTTTGGTGCATAAATAAAATATCGTCTAGATAGATAATTAGGTGAATACCTCTTAATCTTAACCATGTAACTAATGGTTTTAAAACTTTTGTTAATACCCAGGGAGCAGAAGATAAGTCAAAGGGTAAACAAGCAAATTGCCATAAAGAGTTTTGCCAAAAGAAACATAGAAATTTCCTGAAAGTTTGATGAATGGGAATGGTGAGGTAGGCATCTGTAAGATCCAGTCGAACCAGCCAATCTTTGTCTCTTAAACAATCTCTTAGAAGATGAATACCTTCTAGTTTGAGATGATTGTAGGAAACAAAAAAAATTTAGATTTTTTTGAATTCATAACAGGACAGAAAAGATTGTTCTTCTTTTTTACTAGAAACATATTGCTGATAAAAAAATTTGAGAGAGGATTGGCCGGTTCTATGGCAGATTTGTTTAAGAGATTTTGGAGTTCTGTGTTTAAAAGAAGGTCTGATTTTGAGAAATGGATAGGAGTAGGAATTTGAGATTGAAAAAGGGGGTTTGTGAATGAGATTTGAAAACCTGAAATGGTTCGAAGAACCCAAGAGTCCTTTGTAATAAGGTTCCAATTTCCTGAGAAAATAGAAAGTCTGCCACCTATGTTTTGTGGGAAAAAAGGAGTGAAATGTGGATAGAGAATAAGTACCTGAGAAGGGTCTTGAGCGAGGTCTTGATCTGAAGGGTCTGTATTGCCATTGTCTTGACCTTGTTGGGTAGAAGGTAGTGAGTGCAGGGTTTGTGAACTGAGGTCTGTTCTGAAAGTGAGACCTGTTGATGGATGGCATTCGGCCGGGAAAACGGCCTCTACCTTTCCCGGCCGTGTCAAAAACCCGGTTTTGAGGGTAAAAAAATTTCTTAGTTGAAGTTTTAACTTTATTGAGGCTATTAAAGGTATTTACATAGTTTCCTAACTCTTTAAGGCCCAATTCTCCAAATAATAGGCCTTCAGCCTTAGGCCCCATTTCAGTGGGGGCAAAATCCACTAGTTTAGGATCTAATTTCCTTAAAATAATTCTGCGTCTCTGAGTAGCTAAAGCTGAGTTGGCATTACCTATTAAATAAATGGTTCTCTGGATCCATTCTCTAAGGATCCGAGGGTCAACAAAAGAATCAATAGTAATAGCTTCTGCAGCTAATTCAAAAAATTTTGCTATAGGGCCAAGGGAATCTAAGAGTTTGTCTTGACATGATTTAAGGAATCTGTCGGGACCATGGCGTAAATTAAATTTTGGAGAGGAAATAAATTTTAGTAAGTTAGCGTCAATATCAGGGGTGATTGAAGATTTGTGAGGGATTATTTCAAGATTGTTTGTCTAAAGGTATTCTAATGTAAAAATCTAGAACTTTTGCGACCCTTTTAGAAAGACGCCATTGTGTAGAGCGAGGATGTTGTAAATCCTCAGGTTTTAAATAAGGGTTACCTAAATTATCAATTAAAACATGTTTTCGTTTCTTTGAAAATTTTTGGGATTTTTTATTTTTGGGAGAGCAGTCAGAGTCTGAATTCTGTGAAAGTTCAGGACTAAAAATAGATTGCCAAGAATTAGAGTCATTATCATCATATAAAAAGGAGTCGGAAGACTCAGTTGTAGAATCAAAGTCTACGTGGGGCTTAGATGTTTTTGATTTAAAAATAAAATTATCCTCTGAATCAGAAGAGGAAAGAGTAGTATTTTTTTAAGTATTTGGAATAACTTTCTTTTTATTGTTTGAACTTTGCAAACGTAATGCCCCTTTAACAACATTTTTGGCAGAAATTTTATGTGCCAATTTATGCGAAATATGTTTTCTTTTTTGAGTAGCCTTTTTTGGCGAAGTCTGTTTTTTATTAAGAGACTGAATATCAGCAGATATTTGTTTTCTAAAATTCTCCATAGAGGAGTTAATCATCTGCTGTACAGAATTTTCAGATAAAGTATTGTGTTCTTGAGACATATTAAAATGAATAAATAACCAATAAAAAACAATGAATAATAATATAAAAATAATACAAAGTTACTATTTCAGTAACGATGTATTGTAGGAGGTCTGTGACGTTTATATGAGGGAGGAGACAATGTAGATACGTCCGGTCAGAAGAAAAGTCAGCAGGAGACAGAGGTTATAAGCGTAGTGCGTCAGAAGGGGGAAAGACGCATCACAGAGCGAGACAGTGGTCTCGAGCTTGGGTAAGGCGGGAAAATAGGAAGGGAGAGAGAAGAAGGAGCGCGAGCGCTCAAAATGGGTTAAAAACACAGTAAACAAAAAACAGCCATAAATGAGGGAAAAAACGTATCAAAAGCAAAACGAAAGCACAATATATTGTATAAATATAAAAAAACGATCACCTGAAAAGTTAGATGGGAGAAACAGAGAAACAAAACAAAATATTGCAAAGACAAAATATATGCATAAAAAAGAATCAAACAAAACAAAGTAAAATAAGAGAAAAAACAAGGAAAGATCAACAGAAACAATAACAAATAATAAGAAAAATAACAATAAGGTAGTCAATAAAATATATATTTAAATTGCAGAGCAAGTTAAATGTACTCATCCTGTGTGAGCAGCAAAAAGAAAGAGGACAGTTTGGGTCTTACTGGTCATTATTTGGATATGTTAATGACTGTCCACTCAAAATGTTATCTCATTGGTTTCCATTTTTCTGGCAGTTTGTTCTTTGTTTTATTTTTAAATGATATATGATGTTTTAACTGTACTTTTAAATGCTGTCCTGAGCAGTAAATTGAAGGATTAAGCAAAATATGAGTCTCTGGTCTTGTTATAAAATTGAAAAGTTGCTTAAAAGGTCATGTTTGATTTGAATTGCTAAAGTTTAAATGTTAGAATATTTTTCATAGCATACACAAAACAGAGATGCGTTCTGCACCCCCCCCCCCGATAGATTTGCAAATAGATACTTACTCTGCTTTCTAGCTGAGGATGTCCTTGCACAATGCCAGACACTTGTGTTGATATGCCTGTGATAAGGTTCAGGTTGCTGCTGCTTTTTGCCCAGGATATGTTTTCTTTTGGTCTATGGTCGGCATTTATGCCCCTGCAGTTGTAGCTGGATATGGATGAGGCTATGCTGGTTCTCCACAATGCCAGTCAGCTCCTACACATAGAGCACAGCATGCAAACGGTTCACCATCTCAGGACCTTAAAGGGACACTGTACCCAAAATTTTTCTTTCGTGATTCAGATTGAGCATGAAATTTTAAGCAACTTTCTAATTTACTCCTATTATCAAATTTTCTTCATTATCTTGGTATCTTTATTTGAAATGCAAGAATTTAAGTTTAGATGCCGGTCCATTTTTGGTGAACAACCAGGGTTGTCCTTGCTGATTGGTGGATAAATTCATCCACCAATAAAAAAAGTGCTGTCCAGAGTACTGAAACCAAAAAAAAGCTTAGATGCCTTCTTTTTCAAATAATGATAGCAAGAGAAAGAAGAAAAGTTGATAATAGGAGTAAATTAGAAAGTTGCTTAAAATTGCATGCTCTTTCTGAATTACAAAAAAAAAAAAATAGGTTCAGTGTCCCTTTAAGAGTGCTTACAGATACTGAAACTGTCCATGTATAGCACAGACCTGGAGGTAAATAGATTCATACCCCAGTGCAGTCTGAACCTATATCCTGTAGTTTAAGTAACAGATCTCCTAGGTTGCCTAGGTAAAGCTGATCTGATATATCACTCAGGGGTGACACTGTGAGTGAAAATCTACATGCCACTGCTACCCAATTTCCTAGCCTGTATAATTTAAGCACCAATAAAATTCCCCTTTTTATGTTTATGCCTTTAATTTAAATTTCTCTATAGTAAATGCCTTGATTGCACACCTCCCCCTACTATCAATATTCATCCGTGCATGATATATCTTCAGTACAAAGCTCTCATTTATATCTTCATAAATGGGGCTATCCATGTCCCAAGGCCAGACCCCTATTAGTCCTATTTACTGCTGCCAATTTCTTTCTCAGTACCCATTTGCTAGTTCTTACGCTGCACCTTCTATTAAATGTGTTATTTTTATACCCAGTATACATGTTTATTTTTATGGCCCAAATAAATGTTTCTGCCATATATAATGACAAATGATATGCCCCCTCTTCAAAACCCCTCTGAAATGTGTCCCAGTCTAATATAATCTAGGGTCACCATCCCATCCCCCACTAAAGCATATTTGGCCAATTCTTCATACCCATCCCTGCCCACATGTCTTCAGGGATAGAACAACAAGGCAGGAAAATGCAAGGCACAGTTTGGTGCACCTACCACCTGCCAAGAGCTGTCCCTGGAAGTTTTGGTTGACAGATTGGCAATGCTAAGCCAGGCATCCAGCCCAAAGGCGGCCCTGGCAGACTGGAAAAATATTGTGTGTGCATAAGTTCAGATGGTAAAAAGGCTGCTCCTAGGTGGTGACTCGCCATAGTACAAACTACTGAGTTTGTTCATTCCTGGTAGAGCATTTTTCTCTTTGTATGCATATTTTCATATACGTTCAAGGAGTTAGAAGGCAGAAGAGGTAGATGGTAATATACCAGCCTCATTTAGGCTCACTATGAGATATGGATTATTCTCTTAAGCAAATGATAAGATAACACTGTATATGTCATGATTATTATAATTTCTTTGCGAAGAAGTGACATATGCAACAGCACAATGATCATTAGGTGCACAATGGTATATTAAAAATTACAGAGACAATTACAAACTGAGGGCACTGATTATGTTACCATCTGATGCAGATCACCTTGCATAAAGGTCATGTACAAGACAGATGAGCTTACAAGCTTATATGATAAAGGGAATACAAGGGGAACACATGAGAAAAAGAAAAGGATAAACTACAAAATGTTTTAGGCACCTTATTTTTCATACATAAAATATTTTGTAATATTTAGAATTTTGACAATTAAATACCCTATAAAATATAAGGGCTTTTCTTTCCCCGTGACATATTTCTGTTGAACATGCCGTGTAGACATATTACTCTGGCTAGACAAAGGCTGCAGCTTAAAACACTATTTTATAACTAACAGTGTACAAAGCACATTCTTTACTATGTGAATCACTGTCCAAGGGTCTATAACAAATCAGCATTGTTAAAAATCTAAAACCTTGTAAGGACTTTGGGTAGTAAAATTAATCTGAACATATAAAAATCTTTTTCAAGTTGCTGCTCTGCTTATATAAACCTAGCAGAATGGAAATTTCAGCATGGAAACTTATGAAAAATCATCTGGTACCATTTCTATTAAAACAATACACTTGAAGCTGTTAGAATAAAAATCATTACAATAGACATGTTGGCAGAGAGAGGGCATTGACTAGTATAATCCTGTACTGGAGGTACCAAGAGTTATTTCAATTATTATTTAACAATAGTGACCATAATATATTGCCTAATAAACAGAGGGACTTTATTAAATATAAGTTAGTGTAAATGAAGAGATTGAAGGGGTAGTGTTATGTTATTTTATATTCTATAACATAATAAAAAATATTCCTAGTTAAAAAAAAGGCAATATTAATTCTCTAGCTCTCAACATGAGCCAAAGCTATACGTAAAAATTATCAAAGAACATCCACAAGCAAAAGTTGCACAAAAGGCAGCCTCTACAAAGGAGCACAGGTAAGTTAAAAAGGTTGAGCTAATATGAATGTTTCTTATGCAGAGATCTTGAACTATTTGTGGCTCATGAGAATAAAAGTTTCACGGGCGGAGGGGCAAGAAGAGCAGATGGCAGCTTTCTTGCTTGAGCTTATCTGAGTCTGCATCTGTGTGTATGAAATAGATATTGTTCAACTTACAGGGAAAGATTGTATTTTAAATTAGGGGCCATATGATCTTCTAGATATCAGATGGTTCATGTAAAAATGGCATTATTTAATGTACTGGAATTGGTGTGAGCTGTGGTGCTTTTGTCAGTGTGGGCAGGTGCCAAGTCCTGCGGGAAAATGAAGTTAGCATCCCCATAGAGCTCCTCTGCGGAAGGAAGCATGAAGTGCTCCAAAATCTCCTGGTAGACGACTGCGTTGACCCTGGACTTAATGAAGCACGGTGGACCAACACAAGCAGATGACATGGCTCCCCAAATCAACACAGACTGTGGAAACTTCACACTGGACTTCAAGCATCTTGCAGTGTGTGCCCCTCCATTCTTTCTCCATACTCTGGGTCCTTGGTTTCCAAATGAGATGCAAAATTTGCTTTCATCAGAAAAGAGGACTTTGGACCACTGAGCAACAGACCAGGTCTGTTTTTCTTTAGCCCAGGTAAGACGCTTCTGATGTTGTTTGTTGTTCAGGAGTGGCTTGACAAGAGGAATACGACATTTGAAGCCCATGTCCAGGATCTGTCTGTGTGTGGTGGCTCTTGATGCACTGACTTCAGACTCTGTCCACTCCTTGTGAAAGTCCCCAACACTTTTGAATGGCTTTTTCCTGACAATCCTCTCCAGGCTGCGGTCATCCCTGCTGCTTTTGCACCTTTTTCTTCCACACTTTTCCCTTCCACATAACTTTCTATTAATGTGCTTTGATACAGCACTTTGGGAACATCCAACTTCTTTTGCAATTACCTTTTGAGGCTTTCCCTCCTTATGGAGGGTGTCAATGATGGTTTTCTGCACAACTGTCAGGTCAGCAGTCTTTCCCATGATTGTGATTCCTACTGAACCAGACTGAGAGACCATTTAAAGGCTCAGGAACCCTTTGCAGGTGTTATCGCTTATTTAGCTGATTAGTGTGGGACACTTTGAGCCTAGAATATTGCACCTTTTCACAATATTCTAATTTTCTGAGATTGTGGATTTGGGGCTTTCATGAGCTGTAAGCCATAATCATCACAATTATGACAAATCACGGCTTGAACTATCTTGCTTTGCATGTAATGAGTCTATCTCATATATTAGTTTCACCTTTTAAGTTGCATTAGTGAAATAAATTAACTTTTGCACGATATTCTAATTTTTCGAGTTTCACCTGTATTTATTTACATATTTTTTACATAAATTTCTAAACTGTAATCTTATTTGTGATGTACCCTATGCATTGTATTTATAAAAGCTACTCTTTTCTATAGTAGATGTTTTTTGAGACATACAGTATGCAATTTAAATTCTTGCTACAAAATATCCCTTTAAATGTTACATCCAATTTGATTGGCTGCAAGCTTTTTAAATAGAGGTGTCCAATATTGTGTTATTTAGCACTTGATAAAGACCTGGAATGGGCTGAAACGCGTTGCTCTATCTTGTTGTGTATTTTAAATAAAATGTTTTACTATTTTGCCCTATTCCTGTTGTTGGTGTATCTCAAGACATTTAAGTCCCTTTTAAGCTACTACTTTAAGCTTTTGAGAGCGTCTGTAGTATGCTATTGTTGGAGACTACTAAGTAATCTAAACACCTTTAACATCAGGTTCCTCCCTAGTAACGGCTTGAGTGGCTATTAGGAAAGATCTCATTGGCAGTCAGCGTGAGGAGACGTTCCGGCTCTATCTGTGTGTATCACAGACCACTGTGACATCATCAGAAAGCATTAGGAAAAATTGCATCGACAAGGAGTGCTCAGATTTCTATTCCGGATATCTACATTGTATGAGCCATTAGTGCTCTCAATGCTTAAAAGATCTTCAAACCTGGGAGTAGTTCTATATATATATATATATATATATATATATATATACTGTATACATATATATATATATATATATTATATATATATATATATATATATATATATATATATATATATATATATATATATATATATATATACACACGTTGATTGGAGTAGCCGTGTTAGTCCAGAGATTTAGATATCAAAATAACAAGAGTATTGCATTGAACAATGATATTTTTTTATTGGACTAACTATACATTTATAAGATGACAAGCTTTTGGAATAAATAATAATTATAAATATATATATTATAAATATTTGAACTTATAAATTCAATTAACCACTTCTAATGAAAGCAATAAATAATGACATTATACTCTTCTTCTGATTGAATAGGAGATGTTTCTTTTATCATTGGGAAATCACAAAATAGATCTAAAAGAGACAGAATTAACTACAAAAATATCAACACATAAAAAGCCATGCCAAATAATCAACTGATACATTAGATGGTCTTTCTACATTATTGGGGGCTACTGCAAATGCTGTGGCTTTTGTTCCTCTGTACTTAGCTTCAGTGTTATGGCTTTCCACCTCCCTTGACCTTTACTCTTGGGCTTATCACCTGCTCTAATCTCCTATACCATAACAAAAAAGATAATCCTTGCCTCCAGCCTTGATTTTTGTATTTGGGACCCTGATGATGATTTTGCCTTGCGAAACTTTGAACCTGAAACGTGATAATGACAGCTAAACACTCTCACTAATTTTTCCTTAGGGTTGGGTTAGGCAAATGTTCTAGTAATCAAGATACTGATTTATAAAGTACTACTAGTGGTGAAAAAAATAACTGGTTAATTTTTTTATTCTGTATCTAACAAATAAAGAACTACAGTTAACTAACTGTTAAAAAAAACAAGTTTTGAACATGCACAAAATGTAACTTCTTTATGAAGACACATTTATAAACAATAAACAAGTGAATCACATTTAAGGCAGAAGAAAAGCTAACAAACTAATACATAAGTTGTTGACAGTGATTAACTTCGAAACATGGAAATTTAGAATTTGACAATAGTTAAGACCTATCAACTCTGCCAATATTTCCTTTTAAAGTGTAAACTTTTTTTGATCCTTCTGATAGAGGCGGCCCAGGAAGTAGCGTTTGATGTTGCTCTGTCATGCCTGCTCTGAGACTGAGGTATTCTGGAAGTGGAGGACTAGTGTTTGATACTGAGATTAACACTTAGAGCCTGTTGATCAAAAACTCGCCAACATGGAGAGAAATCTCACAAAAACTCTGGGTGTTTTTATATTTGACAAAATATTGCACTGTATGTGTCTTTCCTTCACACCCAGAACGCTGCATAGCTAGACAAACAGCTCTCAAAATGTGCCTTTTTAAAAATCCTTGAGGGACCTTGCAGTGCTGATGAGACTTCATAGATAATCTCACCAGAGCAGAGAACTTTAGATCATCTGGCCCCTAGTGTGAGGTTGCAGCTTCTTGGTTAAGACTGGGTGGACACAAAGTATGGCAGCGTTCATCCTTTCCTGGCAGAGAAATCCAAGAGGTCTGAAGAGGTCAAACCTTAGATCAGCATCACAAGTAAAGAGCAACCTGGAGGCTGCAGAACATATGATTTTGCTCTATTCCCCCCCCCCCCCCTATTGAAGGAAGGACTCATATTCCATAATGGTATCAAGGTAACCACTGATTGAGCAGCCTACTTTTCTCTTGCTCTTTTTTTCTAATAACTGTATTTATATACACTAGAAATGGCAAAATCAGTATTTTTTTAACACTATTTCTTTATACGCTAACAGCAGATATAGATATAGAACAATGTTAATATTAAATAAAATAGAAGAAATTGGGTCACCTGAACGGTGTCTTGAATGAAATTAGACCAATCTCAGAATGGCTAAATACAGTAGAACAAAAAAACTTTGATTTAGAGGGCACTCTAGGTAAGGAGGAAAGCAAGATCTCAGAGCTATCAAGACAAACTATTATGCTACCTGAAAGAATAGAAGAAATTGAGAATTGCTCAAGGAGAAATAATTTGAAACTCATTGGACTGCCAGAATTCATTAAGATAGGAGTACTTATCGATTTTGCACAGCTATTAGGCAGTAATATGGCAAAAAAAAGGGTTCCAAGTTGAAAGAGCCCCTAGTGGGCCAGATTACCAGTGGCGTGCTAACAGTTATGAGTGAGCAAAAAGGGCTTTAGCGCTGCTTTTTGCATGCATCAGATGTAGCAGTCGTATTACAAGTTTAAAGTAAACACGATCACTTGAGCACAATTGAAGTTAACGCTCGTCGGGATAGCATGTCCTCAGAGCTATGGTTAACAGATCAACGAAACAAAAAAGTGGCACAAAACACATCAAAAATACATTGCAAAAAAAAAGTTGCACAAAAAAGGGCATTAACATAGACATACATTCATATACATGGCTAAATATGAATGTATATATGGTATGTGTGTACTAGGGCTGGGCGATATGGGCAAAAAAAAATCGCAATTTTTTTTTTTTTTTAAAACGCAAATGCGATGTAATCGCGATTTTCTTATAAATGACTATAACACCTTCATTTTGCATTATAAAGTTTATTTAACACTACAGAATCTTAATGTACATGTTTTTCAATGTCCAATACACTCTTGGAGCATAAAAATACAAACCACAAAATAGTTAAAATAAAATTTGCTGCCTGTGATGTGATTAAATAGTAGCCACTAGTCAGTTATTAGGTCTTATGACACACAACATTGTCATGTTTCTTGGACAGTCATTCTAACTGTGGACAGTGGTATGATTAACAAATGAAGCAGTGTAAGCCACATACACACATATATATATATTATATTTTTTTTCTTCTTCTTTTTTAAACATTTTAATTTGACTGAAAATGAGCCCTGCTCCTGTCCAGAAATCCATTACAGGCATATAGCAGTAGGGGTGGGGGGCTGCTCCTTTCAGAAATGCTGTGCCTTGCTGATATAAAATACATTGTAGATGCAGTTAAGTTAACCCAGCAGCAGAGGGGACTGCAGTTTTAGCCTTTTTGGGAGCCGTGGGGTTAACTGCATCTGCTATGTATTTAAGCCGTTTCTCAGAGAGCAGGAGATTGTGTGGGAGGTTCCATAATGTTTACATACCCTAAGTTTCAGACTGCAGACGTCCCTAGGGGGAAATATAAGTAAGGGCTTTCTCTGCTCTTCATTCCTGCATGGGCTCTGCTTTTAGATTTATAGATTGATCGGCTTCTTATGAGAACAGAAAGTGAAAGTAAAAGAGCCATTTTACAAATGTGTGCTAAAAGCAACCACTAGATGGAGCTGGTTTTCAAGAAATCACAAATAAATCAATGCACTACAGCCACTTCTAAAGGAATTTTTTATGTAGGAAAAAATTGCGACTCCTTGCGGTTTTAAAATCGCGGCGATTAATCGCGGTTTTAAATCGCATATGCGATTAATCGTGCAGCCCTAGTGTGTACATATGTATTTATGTATTTATATGTGTATATATGTATTTACAGACATATATACACACATATAAAAACATAAATACATATATATATATATATATATACATATGTATACATATACATATACATATATAGAAGTGCATTGGAGTCATTTACAGTCAAGTAGATGAAGACATGTAAAATCATGTTTATGCAATATTCATATTTAATAAAGTGTTATACTGTGTATTTACTGTAAATATTTCACATTCCAATGTTCTGCATATAGCAGAATATGTTCTAAGTATTTTTAAATAGATATTCCGATATATATATTTCTGTAAATATATATCCCTATTTGTAATCATGTATATAATATACATTGGGGTATATTTATCAAAGCCTCAACTATGCTGCATTCGCCGGCACCAATACGCTCGCCTAACATCGCGGCCGCGTACCTGAATACGCTCCCCATATTTATAAAAAAAGCTGGCAAAAAGACGTGCACCAAGTACGGGGCGATGAGCATCGTACTGTTGTTAACTAGCAGTCATCGATCTTGTGTCTATTTGGCTTTTTACCAACTTTATTTATACCCTGTCACTAAACGCCGCCACTATCCTAAAATGTTTAACCCCATCCCGCCACAGCCTAAATAAATTGATTAACCCCTATCCCGCCACTCCCGGACCCCGCCGCAACTAAATAAATGTATTAACCCCTAAACCTCTGGCCTCCCACATCACTATTATTTTACCAACTTTATTTATACCCTGTCACTAAACGCCGCCACTATACTAAAATGTTTAACCCCTATTCCGCCGCTCCCGGTCCCCGCCGCAACCTAAATAAAGTTATTAACCCCTATCCCACCACTCCCAGACCCCGCCTCAACCTAAATAAAGTTATTAACCCACACCCCGCCACCCCTGGACCCCGCCACAACCTAAATAAAGTTATTAACCCCTATCCCGCCACTCCCGGACCCCGCCATAACCTAAATAAAGTTATTAACCCCTACCCTGCCCCTCCCGGACCCCGCCGCAACTAAATAAACATATTAACCCCTAAACCTCTGGCCTCCCACATCACTATCACTAACTAAACCTATTAACCCCTAAACCGCCAGCCCCCCACATCGACATAAACTAATTTAAGCTATTAACCGCTAAACCTAACAACCCGCTAACTTTAAATTAAAATAAACTAATTTAAAACTATTAATTAACCTACCCTAACTATTATACTACAATTAAATTAAACTACCAATTAAATTAACTAAATTACATATTAAAAAAACCTAACCCTACTCAAATTATTTAAATCTACTATTTAACCTTATTAAAAATTACTAATCTACAAAAAAAATAAACGCTGTTACAAAAAAAAACAACACTAAATTACGAAAAAGGTTGCGGCGGGGTCAGAGAGCGGCGGGATAGGGGTTAATACTTTTATTTAGGTTGCAGCGGGGTCGGGGAGCGGCGGAATAGTTGTTAATACATTTTATTTAGGTTGCAGCGATGTCGGGGCGGCAGATTAGGGGTGTTTAGACTCAGGGTTTTTCTTAGGGTGTTAGGTGTAAACGTAACTTGTTTTCTACCATATAAATCAATGGGATATCAGGCAGCATCTAACATAAGCTTTTGCTGCTTTCAGACTCCCATTGATTTCTATGGCATCCGCGGCCTCTAGGATGACGGATTGAAAACCAGGTACGCTGGGCTGGAATAACTTTGATATTATTTGATAACTTTGAAAAAGTGTCAAATAGAGCCAAATGTGTATTTGGAACATCTGTAATGACGTAAGCATCGATCTGCGTTGGATTGAGACCGGCAGATCGTTTGTTATGTCACAAATATCAACTTTTGCCGGTCTGTAGGCTTTGATAACTAGGTTGGATCAAACTAGCAACAATTACTCTGCTGGATATCCGGCGTATTTGCGGTTGATGTTTTGATAAATATCCCCCATTGTATTTATATATATATATATATATATATATATATATATATATATATATATATATATATATATATATATATATATATATATATATATATATATAAATAAAAACTAGAATTAAGTTATTTTGAAATGGTTAAAGGGATATGAAACCCATTTTTTTTCTTTCATGATTCAGATAGAGCATGCAATTTTAAGTAGCTTTCTAATTTACTCCTATTATCAGTTTTTCTTTGTTCTCTTGGTATGCTTTGTTGAATGAGCAGCAAGGAAGAACCCGGGCATCTTAAAGAAGATGACAGTGAGCCCATGGCAGCAATGTATCAATCATGTATTTATATACTGTTTATTATATATATATATATATATATATACAGTGTATATACTTTTTAACAATGAAAACATTATATATATATATATATATATATATATATATATATATATATATATATATATATATATATATATACGAAAGTCCAGAACAACCCAGCACTCACTTATTGATACAACCCACAGCAGAACAACCCACAGCAATCCACAGAGGCAAGCACTTAATGGCGTTTTTTCAAAAAGCAGATTTTACTGTGTACAAAACATACAGTTAACGTTTTCGAGCCTAAGCCCGTCCTCAGACATATATATATATGTGTGTGTATTTATGAATAAATAGAAAATATTCTGCTATGTGAAGAACATTGGAATGTGAAATATGACTTTTTTCATGTCGGATTAGTGCTTGAACAAATATGTTTATTGTGTAGCTGATATTAGAAAACTGTTGCTCATATAGGGTTAGGATATGAGTGGCACACTCAGTGTTACAATATCGGGTTTTTAGTATTTGTTTGCAACGGAAATAGTTAACGTATTACGAGTTGAAAGCAAGCGCATATGCTTCAGCGCAATCAAGATCTATGTTCGTCGGGTTATTGCGACTTGAGAGCTTGTGTAAAGGGTAGAGGAAGAAAACAGTAGCATTTAAAGGGACAGTCTTCTCCAGAATTGTTATTGTTTAAAAATATATATAATCCCTTTATTACCCATTTCCCCAGTTTGCATAACCAACACTGTTATATAAATATACTTTTTACATCTATAATTACCTTGTATCTAAGCCTCTGAAGACTGCCCCCTTATTTAAGTTCTTTTGACACACTTGCATTTTAGCCAATCAGTGCTGACTCATAAATAGCTCTGCAGGAGTGAGCACAATGTTATATACATGGCACACATAAAATAGCACTGTCTAACTGTTAAAACCTGTCAAAATGCAAAATGAGATAAGAGGCAGCCTTCAAGGGCATAGAAATTAGCATATGAGCCTACCTAAGGTTTATCTTTCAACAAAGAATACCAAGGGAGCAAAGCACTTCTATATATGTCAATATGTGTGTACATATGTATTTATGTTTTTATATGTGTATATATGTCTATAAATGCATAAACACACATATAAATACATATGTACACATATAAACATATATATATATATATATATATAGATATATATATATATATATATATATATATATATATATATATATATATATATATATATACTTGTATATATATATGTATCTTAATTTTAAACCCTTTTTTTGTCTGCCTTTTTTTCTAACACCTGAGACCTCATATCTTTGATCCCTTTTTTGTGCAATTTAAAAAAAATATTTTTATTAGATGGAGTTATTATGAGTGTAACTGTACTTTGTAATGTATTTTTGATTTGTTTTGTGACACTTTTTTGTTTCGCGAAACAGTTAACCGTAGCTATAAATACTGCTGCCAAGATATTGTATGGATATAGGAGCTCTATGTCCTATATAAAAAAGTAGGTGAAATAGTATGATAGAAAGAGTACACTGGCTTCGATGAGGACTTCTGCCTGCTTGGATGAAGACTTCTGCCGCCTGGATGATGATGGATGTCCGGCCTTCGAAAACTGTAAGTGGATCGTCGGGGGTTAGTGTTAGGTTTTTTTAGGGGTTTATTGGGTAGGTTTTATTTTTAGCTTAGGGTTTAGGCACCGTAAAAGAGCTAAATGCCCTTTTAAGGGCAATGACCATCCAAATGCCCTTTTCAGGGCAATGGTTAGCTTAGGTTTATTTAGATAGAATTTTATTTGGGGGGTTTGGTTGTGTGGGTGGTGGGTTTTACTGTTTGGGGGGTTGTTTGTATTTTTTTTAAAGGTAAAAGAGCTGATTTCTTTGGGGCAATGCCCTGCAAAAGGCCCTTTTAAGGGCTATTGGCAGTAAGTGTAGGCTAGGGTTTTTTTTATTTTGGGGGGGCTTTTTAATTTTATAGGGCAATTAGATTACGAGTAATTCGTTTTTATTTTGGTTAATTTCATTTTTTATTTTGTGTAATTTAGTGTTTATTTTTTTTGTAATTTAGTTAATTGTATTTGATTCATTTAATTTTTTAATTTTATTGTAATTTTAGTTTTTAGTGTAAGGCAGGTTAGGTTTTATTTTACAGGTAATTTTGTATTTATTTTAACTAGGTAGTTAGTAAATAGTTAATAACTATTTACTAACTAGTCTACCTAGTTAAAATAAATACAAACCTGTGAAATAAAAATAAAACCTAAGCTAGCTACAATATAACTATTAGTTATTTTGTAGCTAGCTTAGGTTTTATTTTACAGGTAAGTTTGTATTTAGTTTTAAATAGGTTATTTAGGTAATAATTGTAAGTTTTATTTAGATTTATTTTAATTATATTTAAGTTAGGGGGTGTTAGGGTTAGGTTTAGGCTTAGGGTTACTTTTGGGTTCGGGTTAGGCTTAGGGGTTAATATATTTATGTAGTATAAGTGATGTGGGAGGCCAGAGGTTTAGGGGTTAATAACTTTAGTATAGTGGTGTCGACATTGGGGGCGGCAGATTAGGGGCTAATAAGTGTAGGTAGGTGGCGTTGATGTTAGGGCCAGCAGATTAGGGGTTAATAACTGTAATGTAATGTTGGCAGCGATGTTAGGGGCAGCAGATTAGGGGTTAATAACATTATGTAGGTTGCAGCGATGTTGGGGGCAGCAGATTAGGGGTGTTTAGATGTGGTTTTTATGTTAGGGTGTTAGGTTTAAACATAACTTTTCTTTCCCCATAGACATCAATGGGGCTGCGTTACGGAGCTTTTGTTTCTGCGATCACAGGTGTTAGGCTTTTTTTTTGTTTACCCGACTCTCCCCATTGATGTCTATGGGGAAATCGTGCATGAGCACGTCAAAACACTTCTTGTATTTTGGTGAGGTATGGAGCTCAATGCCACCATATCGCCTGCACAAGCCAAGTTTTTCAAAACCTTTAATAGCAGCGCTATAGGGAGGTGAAACATCCGCTGCTTTTGTGGCGGTCATTAATTTCCCTATAGCGCTCAAAACTCGTAATCTAGCTGAATATGAGGTATTATAGTCATGATTCAAAATAAATGAATGTTCATCAATGTTAAATTTTAGACATCACTTGTTTATCCAATGCTCCAGATTTTAACATCACAACTGATTTGATCTGACCCCTCCAGGATTATAAAATATTTTACAAATGTTTATATCATCTGAAAAACACACTTTCCCTTTAAGGAATACTTTAAATGCTTAAAGTCTGAGGAGAATATAGTTGATAGACACTCATGAGGAAATTGCTTCATCGATGATGTAATTGTAGTATATGGGATGGAATGAAAATATTTAATGGGTCAGTAGATATGCAGGTGTTAGAGCAATTAGGCTCATTTAGTTGAGTTTGTAGTAAATATGGGCAGCCAAGAAATTTTTGCATCAGATAATATTTGTTTCCCTGAATATTCGGTGGCTGCACTATTTGGTATTTGTTTAGTTTACAACTAAACGGAATTTTAGTTAAACATTTATATTTGTTTTCGTTAACAAGCTACAGGTGAAAACTTTGCCTATAGCTACAATACTTTCCTTAGTGTGCTCTGGAGAGCATGGAGAGCACGCTGAGGTAAGTATTAACTCCTTAAAAATGTAAGTAAACAAATTATTAATGATGATTTTAGTCAGTGTTTTTTCATTTTCTTTCATTTTCATTCATTCGGATATTGGTTTCGTAAAAACAAAACGAAAACACGATTTTCATGACGTATGTACATTCGTACAAAAACAAATGCACAATTCTAGTTTGCAGCAGATTTTAGAGGGTTAAGTGAAAAGTTTCTCTGAATAAGAGGATTTTCTCAGAGAATTTCAATATTTTAAAATTGAGAGTCAGAGTGCAAGAAAGAGCGTTTCATACAATATCTGCTGCACATGAAAGTCTTGTAGGTGGACAAGTCAGGAGCTGACTGTCGAAGAGGAGAAAAGTAGATCATACAATGGGTCCAATTACAATCAACTACAAAGTTCCACATGAATGGTACACATAAATTAACAATATGAGAATGGGTAGATGTAGTAAAAATATTTTCATCATGTTAACAAAAGTAAACATAGGACACTGTTCAACTGAAAAATGAGACACACTGAGCAACGCCTGAAGTGTGTGGGTTTTTTCCCTTTGCAGGCAGTTCCTTAGAATTAGTTACTGTAGGAGAGGTTAGCATTATATTGATGTTAGAACTGGATTCATTTGATTATTTATTAATTAAAGAGCACACTCTATATTAAAGGGCCATAATACCCAAATGTTTAAACACTTGAAACTGATGCAGTATAGCTGTAAAAAGCTGACTAGAAAATATATCACCTGAACATCTCTATGTAAAAAAGAAAGATATTTTACCTCAAAAATTTCTCAGTAGCCACATCCCATTGTAAAGGACTTCAAAGCAGCAAATCAGTATGTCTGTCCCGGGACAGCGGAAGGAGCGAGCTTTCGTGCACACTCATCTTATTTCCCTATTCAGTGTAAGGAAGTTTACAATGAAATTTCATGAGAGTTAAGTGAAATCTCATGAGATCACAGTAAAAGAGTTCATGACCTCAGCACTGTTGATGCTGATTGGCTGCTGTTCATTGAGGTAAAATATCTTATACTGCATCAGTTTCAAGTGATTTAGCATATGAGTATTATGTCCCTTTAATAAGTTCAGTTGAATTCTTAGACCTAATTAACAAGCTATCAGCCCTACAGAATAAATAATAATAACAATATCTCAGTTGCCATTGACAAATGCCTCTACTTTCACATTCTGTCATAATGCAAAAACTATAAAAAATAAAAACGTCATTAATTAGAATTGATAAAAGCAAGCATATAACCAATTTTATTTTTGTTTAAAATAATATAGAATATTCTAAATTAAACTGAGCTGCTGATATGTTGTTTTTCTGATTTCATAGTGCACACTTTTCTAAATTAAGCATCAATAAATATCTTCAAATCCCTGATTGTATTCATTCAAAAAAATTTACCTGTTTTCAAATTATGAAAAATCCAATAAGCCTTAAACTTTCAAATGTTATATTTGACACTGTCAGCAGTTTGAAATGCAAACAAATTAAACAGGTCTGTCACAGAACTATGCTGTGACAAGTTTCTGGCCTCAAGTGTCTTAGAGGAGCCTGGTTCAATGGTAATCAGATAATCTTTAAGTGCCTGTATGGCACTGCTGTATGGTGCTGCCAACATACTGTATCTCATTGTATTTACAAGTAATCAGGTAAACGACATACTGTGGGCTGGATTACAAGTGGAGCGGTATTTTGCATTTTGCTATATCGAACACTCAGCAAGAATTAAGATTTTTGTGCAAAAATCCGAACTTAGAATTTAACGTGCACGTTCACGTATTCCCCCATAGAAGTCAATGGAGAGAAAAAAAGTGGAAAAAACACCCCACTCTTGCGCAAACACCATAAAATATTTTCATTAGCGCTAACCCATATTCCAATGTTCTTTTTGTAATGATTAATAAATAAATATTTCTGCGTATATCTGTTTGTTTGTTTTTTTATACCTGTATATCCTGTATATCTAGATGATTATAAAGGTATATATTTATATATATATATATATATATATATATATATATATATATATATATATATATATATATATATATATATATATATATATAGGTATATGTGTATATTTATATATATACATACATATATTCCCGTCGATCTGTATCTGCTGCACCTCTCTGTGAGTCCCTTCATTGGCTCCCCATTCACAGCAGAATTAAATTCAAAATTCTCACCCTTACATACAAAACTCTCACCAACGCCGCTCCCCTCTACCTATCCTCTCTAATACACAAGTATACTCCAGCCCCTCCACTAAGATCCAACAATGACCTGCTCCTTGCATCCGCAACTATCACCTCCTCTCATGCTAGACTGCAGGACTTCTGTCGTGTAGCACCTACCCTCTGGAACACTCTCCCTCGCGCTGTCAGGCTTTGCCCTAATCTTTCTTCCTTTAAAGGCTCCCTGAAGACTTTTCTGTTCAGGGAAGCCTAACACCCAACTCAATAATAAATTAATTTAATTTATCTACATTTCCCTCATCTAACTCTGCATTAACATCTTTCACAATCTTGCAGTCCTCACCTTCTGTTTCTCAACCTCCTACCCTTCTAGATTGTAAGTTCCCACGGGAATAGGGCCCTCAATTCCTCCTGTATGTGTTTGCAAATTTTGTCCTGTATCTTACAAGTCTTGTATTGTTTTATCTAAATGAATTGTATCCATGGACAGCGCTGCGGAATATGTTGGCGCTTAATAAATAAATTATACTAATAATAATAATAAATTATATATATATATATATATATATATATGCGAATATCTATTTAGAAATATTTAAAAAATATTCTGCTATGTACAGAACTTTGGAATGTGAAATATTTACAGTACATACATAGTTAAACACTTTATTAAATATGAATATCGCATACACATGTTTTTGCATGTTTTCAACTACTTAACGGCAAAAGGCTCTAATGCACATATATATATATATATATATATATATATATATATATATATATATATATATATATATATATATATATATATATGTCTATAAATGTGTACATATATATTTATGTGTTTCTATGTGTATATATGTCTGTAAATGTGTACATATATATTTATGTGTTTCTATGTGTATATATGTCTGTAAATGTGTACATATATATTTATGTGTTTCTATGTGTATATATGTCTGTAAATGTGTACATATATATTTATGTGTTTCTATGTGTATATATGTCTGTAAATGTGTACATATATATTTATGTGTTTCTATGTGTATATATGTCTGTAAATACATATATACACATATAAATACATAGATACATATGTACCCTCATATATATATATATATATAAATATATATATATATATATATATATATATATATATATATATATATATATACACATATACATATACATCATTAGATATGTATATGTATGTATCTTAATGTGAAAGCCCTTTGGGGGCTTTTTTTCTAACACCCGAGATCTCATATCTTTGAGCCTTTATAACTTTGGTGTGCAATATAATTTTTAAATAATTTTTATTAGACAGTGTTATTATGAGTGTAGCTGTACTTTGTATTTTGGATGTGTTTTGTGGCACTTTTTATTTTCACAAAATAGTTTACCACAAATCTGAAATCGCGCTAATAATTCTAGCGTAAATTGCTCTCAACTTGTAATATTAGCGCAATTTAAACGATCTTGTAATCTTGCCCTGTATATGGAGTTCTACTGGTAATCGTAGATTTAAAACTATCACCTACTGACACATCTTTTGCAGGGATTTGTACCACATCTAAAGAAGCCCAGATTAGAATTGCAAAGCCAAGTAGACTTCTTAATGTTGCTATTTACAAAGTTCTTCTTTCAAGGGACGGTAAAAACTTTGTCATTTTTTTTTATTTATTTTTTTGCAGTCTTGCAATAAACTGACACAAAGGGGCTAATTTATCATAGTGCGAGCGGACATGATACGATGTAGCGTATCATGTCCGCCGCACATCGATAAATGCCGACAGCATACGCTACAGACTGTATTAGCTTAAAGAGACCCAGATATAAATTGGCAAAAATTGCCATAATTTTGAAAATAAAAGGTGCTCTCAAAGAGGAAATAGTTTTTGTTCTTTTATGCATGTGATAAGCCATTCTCGTAATGTGCAATGCAACATGGGTGCTCATGATAATTCATTCTTATCATGCAGGGGAAATACCAATCAGAAGCTGCTTTCAGCGATTCCACACTACAGGCCGGGGATTGTTACTGACCTAGTAGGTGGCCCTTCCAAGCCTTTATGTTGTGGCAAAGTCATAAAGAGGCTGGGTTAGTGTAGCTGAAAGGGAGTTGAATGGGGGGGGGGGGTGATTCAAACCACGCAATCACAGCTCCCTTATCAGCTACAGAAGATCAAGCCCACTCTTTTGAAATAAAATCACCTGCTCAACTACCAACAAGCCAGATCAAAACATTTTATAAAAAAATTAAAGTATGGGGTTTTACAGGAAATTATGTATCTTTAGGGACAGTTAATAAAAAATCCCAAGTTTATTTTATAGTTTACAAGTACATTTTGTCTAAACAGCTAAGTGATCACTGTGATGACAGTGATCACCTGGCAGAAAAAGTGTGCTTTACTTCTGCTCTGACACAAGAGCCCCCCCCCATGTTTTTACAACCCCCAAATGCCTGTATGGGCCCCTCTTTCAAATGTGGATGACCTTGATAATAATATAGTAAGATGAACACAGAAGCAACACAATGTGATCACAGTAGCATTGGTCACATGGCTATTGTCAATGTCATTTAATGAAATCTTAACAAAAATATACATTTTTGTGGGTAACTCACTAAAATATATCTTATAATAGTGTTTAAATCTAAGCATCAAAAAATATGAAAATATGAAAAGCACTGAAGTTTAAAAAAGGCTTTGCAGCTAAAGAGTTTATACAATGAGTTTCCACAGCTTTGTTAATAAATCAATAAAGCTCTAATTTAAATTTAGCAGCTGGATTGAAAGTCAAACAGATATGTTTAAATGTCACTCAACTGCCTAACAGCTTCTGATACAAAAGTTGTATTTAGAAGGATTATGTTTCCCTTCCCTAGTCAAAAATGATGATCTTGCTTGAGTCATTCTGAAGTAATCGATGACTCCAGACTAGTCATCAGAAGCCATCTTGAAGTATGCCCACAGGCCGAAATATTTAAATGGAATGACTCTAGAGGCATTCACTGACTGTTCATGCTTGTGAAGTAATCAGTAAGGTAATCTGCTAATCATTCCAGATGTTTTTTACCTTAGCTGATGACTTTACAAGACTTTACAAGCCTGATAATGTCTGATGATGTGCAAATTACTTCTAAAGTAGCTTGATGATCATCACATGACTCCAGGGATGGTTTCTAAAGCAGGGGTATCAAGCTCATTGTACCAGGGGGCCACTCACCAAGTGTTCTTCTTCCATGGGGGTCACTTAAACAAAGTAAGTGCTCTGGAACTGGATATACTAGAAACTGGAAGTGATATTTACCCATGTAGTAGTGCATGGTGGGAGTTGTAGTCTCCAATAGACATACACAATGTATATTTATCTTGTGAGTGCCAAGTGAAGTGATCATTCTGGAACTGAATAAAAAGTGACATTTATCCAAGCAGTGCATAATGGAGTCTACAATGGACTGTCTTTATATTTATATTGTGAGTGCCTATATAGATCATCAACTTGTTACACCTCTTAGAATCCTAAAAATGTATCGGGCTAAATTAATAATTTACCTAATAAACAAGGGAGGGCCAGATTAAACTATCATGTGGGCCGCATATGGCCCCAGGGCCGGTACTTTGAGACCACTGCTCTAAAGTAATCCTGTTTGTATTGGACTGGTATCCACATTGCAAACTACCACATTATTATTTTAAAATGTTATTTAAACTTTAAGGGTATAATTATATGAAGGCCCAAAAGTGGTCTGGTTTTTGCTAGTTTTACTTCCTTTACATTATTTATTTGTTTTAGCAGACATAATAAATTTCATAGCTCAATGGAGATTACTATTTAAAAAAAGCTTTCATTTACCTCAGTCATCAATGCACTGATATTGTCATTCCTTTCATGACTTCCTGTATTGTTTATGAGAAAATATCTTTCTTGTGTCTTCATTACGAGTTTTTGTCGGTAATGGTGTGCGGGGCTAACGAGCCTTTTGTTCTCACCACTCACTTAAGACAACGCTGGTATTACGAGTTTTCTGCAAGCCAGCGTTAGACTAAGAAAAGTGAGCGTTAATTAAAATTTAGCTCCACATCTCACCTCAATACCAGCGTTGCTTAAGTCAGCGGTGAGCTAGCGGAACGTGCACGATTTCCCCATAGGAAACAATGGGGCTGAGCTGGCTGAAAAAAACCTAACACCTGCAAAAAAGCAGCGTTCAGCTCCTAACGCAGCCCCATTGTTTCCTATGGGGAAATAAAAGTTATGTCTACACCTAACGTCCTAAGATGAACCTCGAGTCTAAACACCCCTAATTTTACACTTATTAACCCCTAATCTGCCGCCCCCGACATCGTTGCCACCTACATTATATTATTAACCCCTAATCTGCCGCTCCAGACACCGCCGCCACCTACATTATACTTATGAACCCCTAATCTGATGCCCCCAACATCGCCAAACCCTACATTTTATTTATTAACCCCTAATCTGCCCCTCCAACATTGCCGCAACTATATTAAATTTATTAACCCCTAATCTGCTGCCGCCAACGTCGCCGCCAATATAATAAATTTATTAACCCCTAAACCTAATTCTAAACCCTAACCCTAACACCCTCCTAACTTAAATATAATTTAAATACATCTAAATAAAATAACTATCATTAACTAAATTATTTCTATTTAAAACTAAATATTTACCTGTAAAATAAACCCTAAGTTAGCTACAATATAACTAATAGATACATTGTAGCCATCTTAGGGTTTATTTTTATTTTACAGGCAACTTTGAATTTATTTTAACTAGGTACAATAGTTATTAAATAGTTATTAACTATTTAATAACTACCTAGTTAAAATAAATACAAGTTTACCTGTAAAATAAACCCTAACCTAAGTTACAATTACACCTAACACTACACTATAATTAAATGAATTACCTAAACTAACTACAATTAATTACAATTAAATTAAATAAACTAAATTATGGGGAAAAAAAACACACTAAATTACAGAAAATAAAAAAGAAATTACACATTTTTAAACTAATTACACCTAATCTAATCCCCCTAATAAAATAAAAAAGCCCCCCAAAATAAAAAAAATATTTTATATATATATATATATAACCCTGGGCCTGCCAGGGTGCAAGTCCAATCTGGATGTGCATTCCTTTTTCCTGATTTTTTGCTTATCCCCAGGGTGATTACATAAGTCTGTGAACCCTGACCTGTTCCCAGTTTGTTTGATTATTAGCTTGCATTTGTGTGCATGGCTGCAGTTGTGTGGCTTTATTAGGGACTCAGGCACTTGGAAGAGACCTTGACGTGGTGCCTGAGCTTGTCCCATTTGGCCAAATGCGGTAACTAACTCTTCCAGTTTTGCTTTTTAATCCTAGCTGAGAGCTTGTGAGTGAGTACTGGTCTTTATGTGTGTTTTATTGTCTGTTTTTGTAATTCTCCCTAAAGGACTTGCACCCTGGCAGGCCCGGGGTTAACTGCTTGTGACTCTGTAGATATGTGAGTGCAATAGCAACCAAAGCTGGGCCTGTTTATGAGTCATGGAATGTGTACCCGGTCCAGTCTGGATGTGCATTCCTTTTTCCTGATTTTTTTTCTTATTTTTTCTTACACACACACACATACATATATATATATATATATATATATATATATATATATATATATATATATATATATTTATATATATATATATATATATATATATATATATATATATATATATATACATACAAACGCATATTTAGACATATATGTATAAAATATAGTTCTTTCCAATCCAACATCATATTATACTTTTGAACCCTTATAATAATTTATTAATATTTATATGTTTATGTTGTGTTTGGTGCATATATAAATACATAAATACGCATGTATACACACACATATATATATATATATATATATATATACTGTATATACAAATATACACACACACACACACACACACACACACACACACACATATATATATACAGGGAGTGCAGAATTATTAGGCAAATTAGTATTTTGACCACATCATCCTCTTTATGCATGTTGTCTTACTCCAAGCTGTATAGGCTCGAAAGCCTACTACCAATTAAGCATATTAGGTGATGTGCATCTCTGTAATGAGAAGGGGTGTGGTCTAATGACATCAACACCCTATATCAGGTGTGCATAATTATTAGGCAACTTCCTTTCCTTTGGCAAAATGGGTCAAAAGAAGGACTTAACAGGCTCAGAAAAGTCAAAAATAGTGAGATATCTTGCAGAGGGATGCAGCACTCTTAAAATTGCAAAGCTTCTGAAGCGTGATCATCGAACAATCAAGCGTTTCATTCAAAATAGTCAACAGGGTCGCAAGAAGCGTGTGGAAAAACCAAGGCGCAAAATAACTGCCCATGAACTGAGAAAAGTCAAGCGTGCAGCTGCCAAGATGCCACTTGCCACCAGTTTGGCCATATTTCAGAGCTGCAACATCACTGGAGTGCCCAAAAGCACAAGGTGTGCAATACTCAGAGACATGGCCAAGGTAAGAAAGGCTGAAAGACGACCACCACTGAACAAGACACACAAGCTGAAACGTCAAGACTGGGCCAAGAAATATCTCAAGACTGATTTTTCTAAGGTTTTATGGCCTGATGAAATGAGAGTGAGTCTTGATGGGCCAGATGGATGGGCCCGTGGCTGGATTGAAGGGCAGAGAGCTCCAGTCCGACTCAGACGCCAGCAAGGTGGAGGTGGAGTACTGGTTTGGGCTGGTATCATCAAAGATGAGCTTGTGGGGCCTTTTTGGGTTGAGGATGGAGTCAAGCTCAACTCCCAGTCCTACTGCCAGTTTCTGGAAGACACCTTCTTCAAGCAGTGGTACAGGAAGAAGTCGGCATCCTTCAAGAAAAACATGATTTTCATGCAGGACAATGCTCCATCACACGCATCCAAGTACTCCACAGCGTGGCTGGCAAGAAAGGGTATAAAAGAAGAAAATCTAATGACATGGCCTCGTTGTTCACCTGATCTGAACCCCATTGAGAACCTGTGGTCCATCATCAAATGTGAGATTTACAAGGAGGGAAAACAGTTCACCTCTCTGAACAGTGTCTGGGAGGCTGTGGTTGCTGCTGCACGCAATGTTGATGGTGAACAGATCAAAACACTGACAGAATCCATGGATGGCAGGCTTTTGAGTGTCCTTGCAAAGAAAGGTGGCTATATTGGTCACTGATTTGTTTTTGTTTTGTTTTTGAATGTCAGAAATGTATATTTGTGAATGTTGAGATGTTATATTGGTTTCACTGGTAAAAATAAATAATTGAAATGGGTATATATTTGTTTTTTGTTAAGTTGCCTAATAATTATGCACAGTAATAGTCACCTGCACACACAGATATCCCCCTAAAATAGCTATAACTAAAAACAAACTAAAAACTACTTCCAAAACTATTCATCTTTGATATTAATGAGTTTTTTGGGTTCATTGAGAACATGGTTGTTGTTCAATAATAAAATTAATCCTCAAAAATACAACTTGCCTAATAATTCTGCACTCCCTGTATATATATATATATATATATATATATATATATATATATATATATATATATATATATATATATATATATATATATATATATACACACATACATACACATATTTAGACATATATGTATAAAATATAGCCCTTTCCAATCAAACATCTTATCTTACTTTTGAACCCTTATAATAATTTAGTAATATTTATATGAATAATTGTTAATATATACTGTATATATGCGTGTAACAGTTTATTTGAATTTATTTATGTTGTGTTTTGGGAACATTTATTTTTAGCCATTAGCGCTATTAAGTGCTAATAAAGCTCAAGTTAAATCAATAGCATTCTAATTCTTGGGTTCATATTTCAAGTTGAAAGCAAAAAGGTAGCCCTTAAGTGAAAACCGCTTGCATACTAGCATCTGGAAGTTATGTGTTGCACTTTAGCGCTGATATGTATAACACTCGACTTTCAATGTATAATATGAGCAATGTTTAGCGCGGTCAAACTATCCATCAAAAGTATATGGTGTATCTGGTTATTCAGTTTTACCATGGATTCGTAATCCAAGATTGTGCGCTAATCCTGGAGCTGTCTGGCAATATTGATGGCACATCCTGCACTATCAATAGCACTTTCTTATAATCTAGGCCTTGGCAGAGACAGAGAGAGATGATAGATAAGGCCATATTAAAAGTGGCGCTCTATTTAGTACATTTACTCACGTGCAAACACCAGCAGAAGTAAACTTGTAACACGCTCGGGTTAGCACATGTATTACAAGTTGAAGTAAGTGGTTTGCAAGCAAAACCGACACGCGCTAACTTCAGGACTTTGGATATCTCAACCGCGTTAACTTTCTTCTTCCCATAGATTTCAGTGGAAGAAAAACATAAAACTTAATGCTTACTTGCTAACCCGATACAGCATTAGACCTACAGTGCTAACCTGAAGGTGGTTATGAATAATTTACATTCCAATTTTAGCCATAACCCTTTACACAAGGTTTTCAATCGCGCTAACCCATTTAGATTGCACTCAGCAGTGGGTGTTTACTTTCGACTTGTAATACATACGCTAAAACTAGTGTGCCACTTGTAATCTAGCCCATAGATAGACAAAAACAGAAAGAAATATATGAGCATAACAATGTTGCTAACAATTTTTTTTTACAAATCTGGCTTTATAACATTAATTATTTTAAGACTGTTTTGTCTGGGTTTTTTAATAGTTAAGATGGATATTTCATTTTGTTGAAGAAGCAATAAGAACTGTCATGTAAAGACACAGTTAGTAAATTTTATAAAACACTGTCACCTTTTCAGGAAATTATTGTAACACTCAATATTGAACTGCTAATTAAACAACCACATACAGGATATTAGTTAAGCACTCAAATCATTCTGCCCTTTGAGACTGTAATGTATTTTCTATATTTAAAAAATGCAATTCACATAAATCTGTTCCTACTGTGCAATTCTCTTACTGTGAAAATGAACAGTATTAAATATATCACCAGGAAACATATAAAAGTGTCTAGACAGCCAAGCTTTATGTCTAACCAAAGAAAAGTAGTTTGCAATTGACTGTTACAGTATAGTATAGAACAAACCTTTATTCTAGACACATTTGGTCAATGCATTCCTCATGTTTCAAATTGTGTTTTGGCATTAAACAAACAAGAAAGAGTGAAATGAAAGTGATCTGGAAAGACTGTGTGTACAGAATTTTAAATTAACGGTTTGTTTGTGATTTGTTTCAAAATATAGATTTTTTTTTTTATCCAGAGACATAAAAGAGCAAAAGAGAAAATGTTCTTATGTTTTAGTGCATTTCATTGTTCTATTGCTTGCATATAACAATGGTGTTGATTAGATATTTCTGATTAAGTTTATCGGTTGTTTTACGGCTCCGATACGCCTTTTTTTTACATTGGAGTGATCAAAATCGTAACTATAACACCATTTCCAAATTGGTAAAAAAAAGAAAAGCATATAGGATGTGCGCAAATATTGAAATATTCACCAATACCTTGCATGGACAACGTCGAAATTGGTGATCAAAATCTATTTGATCATAAGTTTTGCACTATGCATTAACAACAAAATGGACACATTAATTTCAACTTCAGAAGGGAGTTGATGAGGCGAAAATGTTTTTTTAACATGTTTGAGAGTATTCTAGTATTTAAAATATTTCTATTATCTTGTGTATGTGCAATACACGGTGAAATAACAATTTACATACTTTTAGATGTATATATGAATATATTGGAGCCTATCTATCAAACTCCAAATGGATTTTGACGCCCGGTGTTTCTGGCGAGCTTGCATGCTTGCCAGAAACAGCAGTTATGAAGCAGCGGTCTAAAGACCGCTGCTCCATAACCCTGTCCGTCTGCTCTGAGCAAGCGGACAGGAATCGCCACAATTCAACCCGATCGAGTACTGCAGGGGGCGGCATTGCACCATCAGCTCTTGTGAGCTTCTGGTGCAATCCTGAATACGGAGAGCGTATTGCTCTCCGCATTCAGCGATGTCTGTCGGACCTGATCCGCACTGTCGGATAAGGTCCGACAGACATTTGATAAATGGGCCTCAATGTCTTCATTCATTAAACCTATATTCAAAACTATATCCATAGATAGGAGGTGGGACAGACATATGCATATGTTTACTTATTAAGGGCCAGATTACAATTGGAGTGCAAAATATTGCTTTTGCAAAATCAATATTTGTGCTCCACTAAGTAATAGCAGCACACAGTCACAAGTGTGCCCTAGTATTACAAGTTAGCCGCAATGTGAACGCAACCTTGCGTGAACGCAACCAGGTGTTCACTAGGTAAGCACCTATATACGGTTCTTTAGCCAATAAAAACATTAATGGGAGTTAACAAGAAACTCAATGTGTACCAAGCATGTGAATAAGGGTAAAAATCGTGACTAATACATTAACAAAAATAAATTCAAATATACATCTTATTAAACTATTATGACAAAAAAAGGGGGGGGTAAAGGAAAGTATTTCCTGAATGTTATCTCATAAGATGAGAAGGCGCTGGGGGACAATCCATCTAAATGATGTTAGAGCGCTCTGCAAATTGTGTAACAAAATATAGCGATATATTGGATAATAATCGTATAAGGAAATAGGTAAAAGGCTGCGATTGAATACACCAGCTATTTTGGGTACTTAATGCTGGGAACAAAGCTAGTCAAGTAAAGGGTTTCTGAACTTAAGTGACCAAGGTAAATAGGCATGTTAAAAACAATCTAGGTTGCATAATGCTCATAAAGGAATAACATATAATAGCTTAAAATAAATGATTAAAAAATCAAGAATAAAACATAACTGGGGAATAGATAATAAAATAGCAAAAATATAAAGTAATATAAAGGACAATACACTGGGTACCAATAAAAGATAATATTTGGACTACAAAAAAGAAACAATGTTTTAAGCTAAAATAAAATACATACTGCTAGATTACAAGTCTTGCGTTAGCCTTAAAAAGCAGTGTTGAGAGGTCCCAACGCTGCTTTTTAACGCCCGCTGATATTACGAGTCTGGCAGGTACAGGTGTACCGCTCACTTTTATTCCGCGACTCGAGCTTACCGCAAATCCCCTCATATTAATTGCGTATCCTATCTTTTTAATGGGATTTGCATAACGCCGGTATTACGAGTCTTGGAGACAGTGAGCGGTACAGCCTCTCCTATCAAGACTCCTACCGCATTAAAAATCAGTAGTTAAGAGTTTTATGGGCTAACGCCATAACATAAAACTCTTAACTAAAGTGCTAAAAAGTACACTAACACCCATAAACTACCTATTAACCCCTAAACCGAGCCCGCCCCACCCACATCGCAAACACTTAAATACATTTTTTAACCCCTAATATGCCGACCGGACATCGCCGCCACTTTAATAAATATATTAACCCCTAAACCGCCGCACTCCCGCCTCGCAAACACGACTTAAATTTTATTAACCCCTAATCTTCCATCCCTAACATCGCCGACACCTACCTACATTTATTAACCCCTAATCTGCCGCCCCCAACGTCGCCGCTACTATATTACATTTATTAACCCTTAAACCTAAGTCTAACCTAAGTCTAACCCCCCCCTAACTTAAATATAATTTAAATAAAATGAAATAAAATTACTACAATTAAATAAATGATTCCTATTTAAAACTAAATACTTACCTATAAAATAAACCCAGACAGCTAGATTTGGAGTTTGGCGGTAGATGGGTTGTTAACGCTACGCAGGCTTTTTTCTGGCCGCACCATAAAAATAACTCTGGTATCGAGAGTCCAAAAAAATGCTGCGTTAGGCTCCAAAAAAGGAGCGTAGAGCATTTTTACCGCAAATGCAACTCTCGATACCAGAGTTGCTTACGGACGCGGCCAGCCTCAAAAACGTGCTCGTGCACGATTCCCCCATAGGAAACAATGGGGCTGTTTGAGCTGAAAAAAAACCTAACACCTGCAAAAAAGCAGCGTTCAGCTCCTAACGCAGCCCCATTGTTTCCTATGGGGAAACACTTCCTACGTCTGCACCTAACACCCTAACATGTACCCCGAGTCTAAACACCCCTAACCTTACACTTTATTAACCCCTATTCTGCCGCCCCCGCTATTGCTGACCCCTGCATTATATTATTAACCCCTAATCTTCCGCTCCGTAAACCGCCGCAACTTACATTATCCCTATGTACCCCTAATCTGCTGCCCCTAACACCACCAACCCCTATATTATATTTATTAACCCCTAATCTGCCCCCCTCAACGTCGCCTCCACCTGCCTACACTTATTAACCCCTAATCTGCCGAGCGGACCGCACCGCTACTATAATAAATGTATTAACCCCTAATCCGCCTCACAAACCCTATAATAAATAGTATTAACCCCTAATCTGCCCTCCCTAACATCGCCGACACCTAACTTCAATTATTAACCCCTAATCTGACGACCGGAGCTCACCGCTACTATAATAAATGGATTAACCCCTAAAGCTAAGTCTAACCCTAACACTAACACCCCCCTAACTTAAATATAATTTACATCTAACGAAATTAATTAACTCTTATTAAATAAATTATTCCTATTTAAAGCTAAATACTTACCTGTAAAATAAACCCTAATATAGCTACAATATAAATTATAATTACATTGTAGCTATTTTAGGATTAATATTTATTTTACAGGCAACTTTGTAATTATTTTAACCAGGTACAATAGCTATTAAATAGTTAAGAACTATTTAATAGTTACCTAGTTAAAATAATAACAAAATTACCTGTAAAATAAATCCTAACCTAAGTTATAATTAAACCTAACACTACCCTATCAATAAATTAATTAAATAAAATACCTACAATTACCTACAATAAAACCTAACACTACACTATCAATAAATAAATTAAATACAATTCCTACAAATAACTACAATTACATAAACTAACTAAAGTACAAAAAATAAAAAAGAACTAAGTTACAAAAAATAAAAAAATATTTACAAACATAAGAAAAATATTACAACAATTTTAAACTAATTACACCTACTCTAAGCCCCCTAATAAAATAACAAAGACCCCCAAAATAAAAAAATGCCCTACCCTATTCTAAATTAATAAAGTTAAAAGCTCTTTTACCTTACCAGCCCTGAACAGGGCCCTTTGCGGGGCATGCCCCAAGAAAATCAGCTCTTTTGACTGTAAAAAAAAACATACAATACCCCCCCCCAACATTACAACCCACCACCCACATACCCCTAATCTAACCCAAACCCCCCTTAAATAAACCTAACACTAAGCCCCTGAAGATCTTCCTACCTTGTCTTCACCTCAACAGGTATCACCGATCCGTCCTGGCATCCGGTGCTGAAGAGGTCCAGAAGAGGCTCCAAAGTCTTCCTCCTATCCGGCAAGAAGAGGACATCCGGACCGGCAAACATCTTCATATAGGCGGCATCTTCGATCTTCTTCCATCCGGTGCGGAGCGGGTCCATGTTGAAGCAGCCGACGCGGATCCATCCTCTTCTTTCGGCGTCTCCCGACGAATGACGGTTCCTGATCGGAACAGCCAATAGAATGCGAGCTCAATCTGATTGGCTGATTGGATCAGCCAATCGGATTGAACTTGATTCTGATTGGCTGATTCCATCAGCCAATCAGAATATTCCTACCTTAATTCCGATTGGCTGATAGAATCCTATCAGCCAATCGGAATTCGTGGGACACCATCTTGGATGACGTCCCTTAAAGGAACCGTCATTCGTCGGGAGACGCCGAAAGAAGAGGATGGATCCGCGTCGGCTGCTTCAACATGGACCCGCTCCGCACCGGATGGAAGAAGATCGAAGATGCCGCTTGGATGAAGATGTTTGCCGGTCCGGATGTCCTCTTCTTGCCGGATAGGAGGAAGACTTTGGAGCCTCTTCTGGACCTCTTCAGCACCGGATGCCAGGACGGATCGGTGATACCTGTTGAGGTGAAGACAAGGTAGGAAGATCTTCAGGGGCTTAGTGTTAGGTTTATTTAAGGGGGGTTTGGGTTAGATTAGGGGTATGTGGGTGGTGGGTTGTAATGTTGGGGGGGGTATTGTATGTTTTTTTTTACAGTCAAAAGAGCTGATTTTCTTGGGGCATGCCCCGCAAAGGGCCCTGTTCAGGGCTGGTAAGGTAAAAGAGCTTTCAACTTTATTAATTTAGAATAGGGTAGGGCATTTTTTTATTTTGGGGGTCTTTGTTATTTTATAGGTGTAATTAGTTTAAAATTGTTGTAATATTTTTCTTATGTTTGTAAATATTTTTTTATTTTTTGTAACTTAGTTCTTTTTTATTTTTTGTACTTTAGTTAGTTTATGTAATTGTAGTTATTTGTAGGAATTGTATTTAATTTATTTATTGATAGTGTAGTGTTAGGTTTTATTGTAGGTAATTGTAGGTATTTTATTTAATTAATTTATTGATAGGGTAGTGTTAGGTTTAATTATAACTTAGGTTAGGATTTATTTTACAGGTAATTTTGTAATTATTTTAACTAGGTAACTATTAAATAGTTCTTAACTATTTAATAGCTATTGTACCTGGTTAAAATAATTACAAAGTTGCCTGTAAAATAAATATTAATCCTAAAATAGCTACAATGTAATTATAATTTATATTGTAGCTATATTAGGATGTATTTTACAGGTAAGTATTTATCTTTAAATAGGAATAATTTATTTAATAAGAGTTAATTAATTTCGTTAGATGTAAATTATATTTAAATTAGGGGGTGTTAGTGTTAGGGTTAGACTTAGCTTTAGGGGTTAATCCATTTATTATAGTAGCGGTGAGCTCCGGTCGTCAGATTAGGGGTTAATAATTGAAGTTAGGTGTCGGCGATGTTAGGGAGGGCAGATTAGGGGTTAATACTATTTATGATAGGGTTAGTGAGGCGGATTAGGGGTTAATAACTTTATTATAGTAGCGCTCAGGTCCGCTCGGCAGATTAGGGGTTAATAAGTGTAGGCAGGTGTCGGCGACGTTGAGGGGGGTAGATTAGGGGTTAATAAATATAATATAGGGGTCGGCGGTGTTAGGGGCAGCAGATTAGGGGTACATAAGGATAACGTAGGTGGCGGCGCTTTGCGGTCGGCAGATTAGGGGTTAATTATTGTAAGTAGCTGGCGGCGACGTTGTGGGGGGCAGGTTAGGGGTTAATAAATATAATACAGGGGTCGGCGGGGTTAGGGGCAGCAGATTAGGGGTACATAAGTATAACGTAGGTGGCGGTCGGCAGATTAGGGGTTAAAAAAAATTATTTGAGTGTCGGTGATGTGGGGGGACCTCAGTTTAATGGTACATAGGTAGTTTATGGGTGTTAGTGTACTTTAGAGTACAGTAGTTAAGAGTTTTATGAACCGGCGTTAGCCCAGAAAGCTCTTAACTACTGACTTTTTTTCTGCGGCTGGAGTTTTGTCGTTAGAGCTCTAACGCTCACTTCAGAAACGACTCTAAATACCGGCGTTAGGAAGATCCCATTGAAAAGATAGGATACGCAATTGACGTAAGGGGATCTGCGGTATGGAAAAGTCGCGGCTGAAAAGTGAGCGTTAGACCCTATTTTGAGTGACTCCAAATACCGGCGGTAGCCTAAAACCAGCGTTAGGAGCCTCTAACGCTGGTTTTCACGGCTACCGCCAAACTCTAAATCTAGGCCTAAGATAGCTACAATATAACTAATAGCTACATTGTATCTATCTTACGGTTTATTTTTATTTTACAGGCAACTTTGTATTTATTTTAACTAGGTAGAATAGTTATTAAATAGTTATTAACTATTTAATAGCTACCTAGTTAAAATAAATACAAATTTACCTGTAGAATAAATCCCAACCTAAATTACAATTACACCTAACACTACACTATCATTAAATTAATTTACTAAATTACCTACAATTAACTACAATAAAATAAAATAAACGAAAGTACGAAAAAAAAAAACCTAAATTACAGAAAACAATAAAATAATTACAAGATTTTTAAACTAATTACACCTACTCTCATCCCCCTAATAAAATAAAAAAGCCCCCCAAAATAATAAAAATCCCTACTCTATACTAAATTACAAATAGGACTTTTTGCGGGGCATTGCCCCAAAGTAATCAGCTTTTACCTGTAAAAAAAAATACAATACCCCCCCAACATTAAAACCCACCACCCACACACCGAACCTTACTCTAAAACCCACCCAATCCCCCCTTAATAAAACCTAACACTAACCCCTTGAAGATCACCCTACCATGAGACGTCTTCACCAAGCTGGGCACAAGTGGTCCTCCAGAGGGGCAGAAGTCTTCATCCTATCCGGGCAGAAGAGGACCTCCAGACGGCCAGAAGTCCTCATCCAGGTGGCATCTTCTATCTTCATCCATCCGGAGCAGAGCGGGTCCATCTTGAAGCCAGCCGACGCGGAGCATCCATCCAGACCGATGACTACACAACGAATGACGGTTCCTTTAAATTACGTCATCCAAGATGGCGTCCCTTGAATTCCGATTGGCTGATAGGATTCTATAAGCCAATCAGAATTAAGGTAGGAAAAATCCTATTGGCTGATTGAATCAGCGAATAGGATTGAAGTTCAATTAGCCAATAGGATTGAGCTCGCATTCTATTGGCTGATTGGAACAGCCAATAGAATGCAAGCTCAATCCTATTGCCTGATTGGATCAGCCAATAGGATTGAACTTCAATCCTATTGGCTGATCCAATCAGGCAATAGGATTTTTCCTACCTTAATTCCGATTGGCTGATAGAAACCTATCAGTCAATTGGAATTCAAGGGACGCCATCTTGGATGACGTCATTTAAAGGAACCGTCATTCGTCGTGTAGTCGTCGGTCTGGATGGATGCTCCACATCGGCTGGCTTCAAGATGGACCCGCTCTGGATGGATGAAGATAGAAGATGCTGCCTGGATGAAGACTTCTGGCCGTCTGGAGGTCCTCTTCTGCCCGGATCGGATGAAAACTTCTGCCCCTCTGGAGGACCACTTGTGCCCGGCTGGGTGAAGACGTCTCATGGTAGGGTGATTTTCAAGGGGTTAGTGCTAGGTTTTATTAAGGGGGGATTGGGTGGGTTTTAGAGTAGGGTTGGGTGTGTGGGTGGTGGGTTTTAATGTTGGGGGGGGAATTGTCTTTTTTTTTACAGGTAAAAGAGCTGATTACTTTGGGGCAATGCCTCGCAAAAAGCCCTTTTAAGGGCTATTTGTAATTTAGTATAGGGTAGGAATTTTTATTATTTTGGGGGGCTTTTTTATTTTATTAGGGGGATTAGAGTAGGTGTAATTAGTTTAAAATTCTTGTAATTATTTTATTTTTTTCTGTAATTTAGTTTTGTTTTTTTCGTACTTTATTTTATTTAATTGAAGTTAATTGTAGGAAATTTAGTAAATTAATTTAATGATAGTGTAGTGTTAGGTGTAATTGTAATTTAAGTTAGGATTTATTTTACAGGTAAATTTGTATTTATTTTATGTAGGTAGCTATTAAATAGTTAATAAATATTTAATAACTATTGTACCTAGTTAAAGTAAATACAAAGTTGCCTGTAAAATAAAAATAAACCCTAAGCTAGCTACAATGTAACTATTAGTTATATTGTAGCTATCTAACAGCTAGATTTAGAGTTTGGCGTTAGCGTCAAAACCAGCGTTAGAGGCTCCTAACGCTGGTTTTGGGTTACCGCTGGTATTTAGAGTCAGTCAGGAAAGGGTCTAACGCTCACTTTGAAGACGCGACTTTTCCATACCGCAGATCCCCCTACGCCATTTGCGTATCCTATCTTTTCAATGGGATCTTTCTAACGCTGGTATTTAGAGTCTTGGCTGAAGAGAGCGTTAGAAATCTAACGACAAAACTCCAGCCGCAGAAAAAAAACAGGAGTTAAGAGCTTTCTGGGCTAACGCCGGTTCATAAAGCACTTAACTACTGTGCTCTAAAGTACACTAACACCCATAAACTACCTATGTACCCCTAAACCGAGGCCCCCCCACATCGCCGCCACTCTATTAAAATTTTTTAACCCCTAATCTGCCGACCGCACACCGCCGCCACCTACGTTATCCCTATGTACCCCTAATCTGCTGCCCCTAACACCGCCGACCCCTATATTATATTTATTAATGGATGACGTCCCTTAAAGGAACCGTCATTCGTCGGGAAGTCGTCGGTGAAGATGGATGTTCCGCGTCGGCGGGATGAACTACATGGATCCGGAAGAAAGAAGATTGAAGATGCCGCTTGATAGAAGACTTCAGTTGGATCATGGACCTCTTCAGCTCCCGCTTGGATGAAGACTTCAGCCGGATCATGGACATCTTCAGTCCCCGCTTGGGCTTGGATCAAGACATCGGAGGCTCTTCTGGATCGATCAGTGAACCCGGCGTGGTGAAGACAAGGTAGGGAGATCTTCAGGGGCTTAGTGTTAGGTTTATTTAAGGGGGGTTTGGGTTAGAATAGGGGTATGTGGGTGGTGGGTTGTAATGTTGGGGGGGGGTATTGTATGTTTTTTTTTACAGGCAAAAGAGCTGAATTCTTTGGGTATGCCCCGCAAAGGGCCCTTTTCAGGGCTGGTAAGCTAAAAGAGCTTTTCTATTTTCATTTTAGAATAGGGTAGGGCATTTTTTTATTTTGGGGGTCTTTGTTATTTTATTAGGGGGCTTAGAGTAGGTGTAATTAGTTTAAAATTGTTGTAATATTTTTCTAATGTTTGTAAATATTTTTTTATTTTTTGTAACTTATTTCTTTTTTATTTTTTGTACTTTAGTTAGTTTATTTCATTGTATTTATTTGTAGGTATTGTATGTAATTAATTTATTGATAGTGTAGTGTTAGGTTTAATTGTAACTTAGGTTAGGATTTATTTTACAGGTAATTTTGTAATTATTTTAACTAGGTAGCTATTAAATAGTTATTAACTATTTAATAGCTATTGTACCTAGTTAAAATAAATAAAAAGTTGCCTGTAAAATAAATATTAATCCTAAAATAGCTACAATATAATTATAATGTATATTGTAGCTATATTAGGATTTATTTTACAGGTAAGTATTTAGCTTTAAATAGGAATAATTTATTTAATAAGAGTTAATTTATTTCGTTAGATTTAAATTATATTTAACTTAGGGGGGTGTTAGTGTTAGGGTTAGACTTAGCTTTAGGGGTTAATACATTTATTAGAGTAGCGGTGCGGTCCGGTCGGCAGATTAGGGGTTAATTATTGTAGGTAGGTGGAGGCGACGTTGGGGGCGGCAGATTAGGGGTTAATAAATATAATATAGGGGTCGGCGGTGTTAGGGGCAGCAGATTAGGGGTACATAGGGATAACATAGGTTGCGGCGGTGTACGGAGCGGCAGATTAGGGGTTAATAATAATATGCAGGGGTCAGCGATAGCGGGGGCGGCAGATTAGTGGTTAATAAATATAATATAGGGGTCGGTGGTGTTAGGGGCAGCAGATTAGGGGTACATAGGGATAACATAGGTTGCGGCGGTGTGCGGTCGGCAGATTAGGGGTTAATAATTGTAGGTAGCTGGCTGCGACATTTTTGGGGGCAGATTAGGGGTTAATAAATATAATATAGGGGTCTGCGGTGTTAGGGGCAGCAGATTAGGGGTACATAGGGATAACGTAGGTTGCGGCGGTGTACGGAGAGGCAGATTAGGGGTTAATAATAATATGCAGGGGTCAGCAATAGCGGGGTCAGCAGATTAGGGGTTAATAAGTGTAAGGTTAGGGGTGTTTAGACTCGGGGTACATGTTAGGGTGTTAGGTGCAGACTTAGGTAGTGTTTCCCCATAGGAAACAATGGGGCTGCGTTAGGAGCTTAACGCTGCTTTTTTGCAGGTGTTAGGTATTTTTTCAGCTCAAACAGCCCCATTGTTTCCTATGGGGGAATCGTGCACGAGCACGTTTTTGAAGCTGGTCGCGTCCATAAGCACCGCTGGTATCGAGAGTTGCAGTGGCGTTAAATATGCTATACGCTCCCTTTTTTGGAGCCTAACGCAGCCCTTCTGTGAACTCTAAATACCAGCGGTATTTAAAGGTGCGGGGGAAAAAAAGCATGCGTAGCTAACGCTCCCCTTTGGCCGCAGAACTCTAAATCTAGCCGTTAGGGTTTATTTTATAGGTAAGTATTTAGTTTTAAATAGGAATTATTTAGTTAATTGTAGTAATTTTATTTATATTTATTTAAATTATATTTAAGTTAGGGGGTGTTAGCGTTAGGGTTAGACTTAGGTTTAGGGGTTAATAACTTTATTATAGTGGCAGCGACTTGGCGGCGGCAGATTAGGGGTTAATAAGTGTAGGTAGGTGGCGGCGACATTGGGGGCGGCAGAGTAGGGGTTAATAAATAAAAAGTAGGTGTCGGCGATGTTGGGGGCAGCAGATTAGGGGTTCATAGGGATAATGTAGGTGGCGGCGGTGTCTGGAGCGGCAGATTAGGGGTTCATAATATAATGTAGGTGTCGGCGATGTCAGGGGCAGCAGATTAGGGGTGAATAAGTGTAATATTAGGGGTGTTTAGACTCGGGGTTGATGTTAGGGTGTTAGGTGTAGACATAACTTTTGTTTCCCCATAGGAATCAATGGGGCTGTGTTAGAAGCTGAACGCTGCTTTTTTGCAGGTGTTTGGTTTTTTTCAGCCGATTCTGCCCCATTGATTCCTATGGGGAAATCGTGCACGAGCATGTTTTGACAGCTCACCGCTATGGTAAGCAACGCTGGTATTGAGATGAGATGTGGAGCTAAATTTTGCTCTACGCTCACTTTTTTGCGGATAACGCCGGGTTTAAAAAAACTGTAATACCAGCGTTGTCTTAAGTAAGCGCTGAGAAAAAACTGCTCATTAGCAACGCACCCCTGTTACCGAAAAACTCGTAATCTCAGTGATAGGTACAAGGAACACTTGTGGGGGGGATAACTTTTGAAGCTCAAGGGGAAAACACAAAATAATAAAGTAATGGTTATGGTAAAGGTAATAGTAGTCATAACTAGAGGGATAATTGATAAGGGGAGAAGATGGTGAAGTATAAGGGATCAATATATAAATAAATCTAAATCATATCTCTTGTTAATACCCCTAGAAAATTTGGTTTGCAAAGTAAAAATCCAATAAGCGTCTCTCCTAAGTAGTTTGGCTATTCTATCTCCCCTTCTGATATCCCTCCTGGTATGTTCTATACCCACAAACTGAAAGAGATGTTTGACATGTGTACCGTGAGAGCGGAAATGCTTGGCCACTGGTGTCTTAGGCGTCTCTTCATCCAATGACAGCAAATGCTCCCTAATTCTATCTTTTAGGGGGTGTGACGTGATGTCCATGTATTGAAGGGAGCACTGCTGGCATATAATGAGATACACCACATGATTACTAGTGCAATCGATTCTGTTATTGATTTTAAAAAATATTCCTGTTTGGGAGGATTTAAATTCATTAGTCTTTCTAGTGTAAGAGCAACTCTTACAAGTGTGGTCATATCTATAAAAAAACCTTTGGCTGCTGTAAGCCAATTAGAGGGTTGGGCTGTTTTGTTAAAAAAAGATTTCCTAACTTTGTCTCCCACTGTGGCGGCGTTTGTTTGATACACATTTTATTTGATGTTTAGATAAAGAGGCCGATTTACCTAATGTCTGTCGGACCTGATCTGACAGTGCAGATCAGGTCTGACAGACATCGCTGAATGTGGAGAGCAATACGCTCTCCGTATTCAGCATTGCACCAGCAGCTCTCAAGAGCTGCTAGAGCAACGCCGCCTCCTGCAGATTCACGGCCAATGGGCCGCCAGCAGGGAGGTGTCAATCATCCTGATCGTACTCGATCAGGTTGAATTCCGGTGATTCCTGTCTGCCTCATCAGAGCAGGTGGACAGGGTTATGGAGCAGCAGTCTTTAGACCGCTGCTCCATAACTTGTGTTTCTGGCGAGTCTGAAGACTCACCAGAAACACGGCCCTTCAAGCTCCATACGGAGCTTGATAAATGGGCCTCATGGTTTTGAGTTGATTATCACTATGAAGAATAGGTGAGTATTTTAGCACTATGTCACAGATATTGTGATATTGTCTACTATATTGTGTAGAAAACACTATGGTGTCAAGGGTGGATGTCTCCTTAGGTTTTTGTTAGTGCCTGTGAGTAGGACATGTCTATCTAGTTTTTCGACTTAGTTTGAAATTTTAGTTATGGCTTTTTTGTTGTATCCTCTCTCTTGCAATCATATTTTAAGGAGTTTGGCATGAGTTCTATATTCTGTCAGGGTAGAGCAATTTCTTCATGCTCTAATGAACTTACCTTTATGTATACCTCTGGTGATATGCTTAACATAGCAGGAATCTGCCCTTAAAATCGTATTGCGTGCCAAAGATTTTCTGAATATAGTGGTGATTATCTTATTACCATTATCTATTGATAACTGGAGGTCTAGAAATGGTATAGTGTGTTGTTCTACATTATATGTAAATCTAAGATTGAGATCATTGTTGTTCAGCAAATGTATTAATGGTTCCACTGCATATGACCTTTTTGAATTCCAAATGACAATTAGGTTGCCTATATATCGACCATACACAACTACATTGTCCCTGAAGGGGAAATCGTCTGCAAAGATGCGGTTGTGCTCTAACCAGCCCATGTAAATATTTGCATAAGCCGGTGCAAATTTATCCCTCATGGCTGTGCTGCATCTTTGCAGGTAGAAATCCCCCCCAAAGACAAAGTAGTTGTGGGTTAGTAGGAATCTTGCTGTGGAGACCAAAAAGTTGATGTATTCTTCAGAATAGAACGTATATCTCCTGATCATGTGGCCCATTGCTTCAAGGCCCTTGTTGTGAGGAATGCTAGAATATAGCACTGTCACATCAATGGTGAGCCATAAGTAATCGGGGTGCCAGTTGACATTCTCTAGTTGTTGTAACAAGTGGGCACTATCCCTTATGTAGCCTGGGAGGGACGTGACTATCGGTTGTAGGGCTGAGTCCAACCAGACACCTAGTCTCTCACAGAGAGACCCCCATGCTGGCCACTATTGGCCTCCCCGGAGGATTCTGGAGGGTCTTGAGTATCTTTGGCACAACCCTAAAGGAGGGTATAAGGGGGTCATCTATTAATAGATAGGTTGCTACCTCCTTAGTGAGGTGACCCTTTTCTATGGCCCTGTCCAAAAAAGACAGTAACTCTCTCTTAAAAGCTAAAGTAGGGTCAAAACTGAGTCTATTATAGACATTGGAGTCACTCAGTTGGGAGGTGGCTTCGATTATGTAATCAGTTTTATTTAAGATTACTACTGCTCCACCTTTATCCGCCTGGATGACCACAATATCTTGATTGTCTTCTAGCTGTTTCAAAGCCAGCCTTTCTGAATGGGAAATGTTATGTTTAATACCAGTGTGAGACTGTGTCAAGGTATCATTTAAAGATAGGATGTCTCTCTGTGCTGCATCTTGATATAATTTGATGTTAGTACTCCTGGCTTGTACTGGGTAAAAGTTAGATCGGTCTTTTAGGAAAAATCATGAGCTGTGAAGGTTAGGCATACTGCTGTATCCTGTAATGAGATCAAAACATTAAAATCACACTGGTCCTTAAACAATAACCCAACTTTATTGCTGCTAGGTTGTGTAATAGGGATCTGTTGAAGTGTGTCGTGTTCTAAACCTGAGAAGTGTTTTCTTAAAGTGAACTTGCGTACTAAGCATTTAATGTCTATCATAGTGGCAAAAACATCAAAATTTGTGCTGGGTGCAAAAGTAAGACCTTTATTAAGTATGGAGATTTATGCTGAAGTAAGGACTGTCCTTGAAAAGTTAATCACCCCATCTATTTCTTTTTGGTCTTTGTGGTGGCCGTGCTAGGGTATCTATGTGCCTGGCTGGTTGCCTTAGGGGTGCTAGTTTGTTGTGGTGTTTTGACCAATGTGGCTAATGCTGGTCTAGTTGATGCAGTAGCTCCTGCATCAGATTTAACATTTGAAGCATTAGGCACAGGTGCCAGGGACCCCAGAGTGTGCATAGAGGTGGACATAGTTGATTCTGAGTCGCCAGCGTCTGTGTCAATGATTGAAAATGTGACTTTTTTGTTACTTTGTTTATGACGTCTATAATTCTTTTGGCTAGGCTTCACTGAGCCATTGTTATATCTATTGCCCATAGTGGGTCTGTGTTGCTGCCATGAATATACTATATTTAAGTCATAATCTTTAACACAATTATATTTCAACACTTTTCTACTGGATAGATCTATGTCCAATATATTAATAGTTTCTTCCAGTTGTAATGTATAGTCCTTATACTTGTTGGTGGTTTAAAGTGATCTAATTGATTCCATTATGCCATTGATGTCCACTAAGATGTCATCTCTTTCTTGCTTCTTGTGCCTCAGGAGTTTGTTTATTACTGTTGTGGAGCATCGAGTTAGAGTGTTGTTCCACTCCTCCATAAACTCTGGTTTATGCAGGGCGAAGAAGGGAATTTTTTTTCATCTGTAGACCTCAAGGTACTTTTCCCTCTTTATATCTTAATTTTTCTAATCCTGAGAACACTGTGAATAGGTTATCCTCATTAGGTTCAGTAGGTGAGGGGTTACTGCCCTGTAGTGCTGGGCTAGAATGAGTCTACGTTTATCATCATTTATTACCCCTGTGGGAGCTGTTAATGTAGGATCATTCAAATCTGCCATCATAAGCTTGGTCAGTGTAAAAAGATTATACTGAAATTGAGCATTACTGATCAAAAAGAAAAAGAAAACAAAGTCTAATCAAAAGTAAGTCCCAGCAGTGCTGTAATGGTATGAAGCGCTGCACTGAATGTGGTGCAGTTCAGAAAACAAAACAGTAAAGTTCTTAATAAGCTGTGCACTGTTGCAAGGTAAACACTGCATGTATCCCCATTCACTTATGTATGTACAATACCACGTACCTCTGGATCAAGGGTTTTGTGCCACAAAGCTGGCTAGCTGTGTTACCTGCCAGAAGGTTTCCGGTGGGCGGAGGGATGACCTGACTGCTATGTATTCCGTATTTTCTTTGAGGGAGCTGTAACATATGCTGGACTTGCCTGAAGATCTCAGTAGCTGCTTTGCCAAATTTATCTGCTCATTCAGAGGCGTAACTAGAAACCACAGGGCCTAGATGCAAGAATCTAAGAAGCCCCCTACCCCCTCCCCATAAAAAGCTGAATTTGATACATTTCTTTTTTTTTTAACATTTAACACAGAAAAAAATGTGAATCAGATTACATGTCTGCAAAAGGAGGTACCATGTGCCCACATTCTGTGAGATGGCCTGACCCCCTATTACTGTATATAGTGACACTGTTTAACCCACCAGTACTGTATACAGTGAGTTAGTCTGTAATCTGCCAGTGAGAGGGCTGGCCTGACCCTACCCGCCCCAGTACATTATAGAGTGACCACAGTAATGGTCCAGCCCCCCTGTATTGTATATTATGGTTGTCACCATCCCTTAAAATATAGAACACTTATAAGTTACACATGCTGCAGGTTGTGCAGGGAGGAATATGAATAGTGCTGTCCAGAAACACAATACATGTTCCTCCCTGCACACCCTGCAGCATGTGTAACTCATAAGTGTCCAGGAAAACATGGCTGAGGTGGCAACCCTAACTCAGGGGCCCAGTCGCAGTTTTGACCTCTGCACACCCTGTAGTTTCACCCCTGGGCTCAGTATGTGAAGTTATCCAAAGGGTGCCGTGTCCAGGCATCTCCTCCTCGGTGATATCCAAAAGGTGCGGAGGGTAGTGGTAAGTACTCACGTTGTTGTGGAAGTGCAGTCAATATCGCCACTGTTGGGAATGGAGCTGGGTGCTCAAAGTGGGATTCTTTAAATATTTTAAACCTTGTCACTTAGTGGTTCCATGATTTACAGTATGAGGATTGTTATAATTGAGTTTTAAAAGATAATAGAAGTTGCAACCACTTTCTTTTCAAGGAAATTCATTTTCCGTTTTGCTCACAAAACAGAAAACAATATTTTCTCAATGAATAAAAAAAACAACTTTTAAAATATTAAGGGCTAGACTGTGTGCATCTATACTTGCACGCTAGCCAGACAGGAGTTATTAATAGTTCACATCCAATGTTCTTCACATACAGAACAATGTACTTTTAATTGTAAATACATATACCTATGCTTGTAAATAGTATCTATTCCTATAGATATACATATATAAATAGGAATTTTACATGAACACTATCAGCTATAGATAGAATATATATTTAATAATAAAAAAGTACATTATTTTCTATGTGAAGAAAATAGGAATGTAAAAATATGTGTAACGCGCATTGGGGTTCATAATTTAGGACTAACCCGATGTCGGGTTAGTGCACATGAAGAATTGATAACTTCAATACGCTGAAATACCAATTAAAAAAATATTGATAAAAATGATTAAATATTAAACATACTGTAAAATATTCTATATAATCTATAGAATATAGCTAGATTTTTTACAGTTTGTTTAATAATTTTGCAATAATTTTTAATATTTTTTTATATTTTATGTATAATATTGAAGTTAACAATTCTTATATGCGCTGTGTTAGTTGTAAATTGCGATCCCCAATGCACGTTATGCATATTTCACATTCCTATGTTCCTCACAAAATAATGTACTTTTTATTATTAAATATTTATATATATATATATATATATGATAATGCTAATGTAACATACATTTCTATACCTATATATCTATAGGAATATATATATATATATATATACATATATATATAAATGTATTTACAATAAAAAGAACATTATTTATCATGTATGTGACGAACATTGGAATGTTAAAGATGTACAGTAAATATACAGTAAAACACATAAATACTTAAATACATATGT